>NC_056718.1:19089523-19252023 GCF_018831695.1 Puntigrus tetrazona
TTGCATACACATAAAAATACTGCAAAAAAATTATTATTAAAAGCAAACAACAATTTCGGATTATAGGCATGGACAATGAACGTAACATCTTTTCCTACAAATTCAAATTCAAAATTGCTTTATTGGCACGACTGCGAATATATACAATGTTGCCAAAGCTTGGAATATATGTGGATTATATTAATAGTAATGAAAATATCAAAATAATATTATTAATAATAATATACATTATAACAAATTTAAAGTGTAACAAAGAATAACGTGTGAACACTTCCGACCACAGTGTGTAACATAAACACGCACAGGTTGAGGGTCACTGTGGTAGACAGCTAGAAACACATTCAGGTCAGACATAATACACTCATTAAGCTTATTCACTCATTCAATTGTCGATTGGTCAGATTTAATAGAAAAAAAGGTACTCTATGACTCCACCTAGTGTTCAGATGTGGAGTTTGGAGGAAGCGTTCAAACTACGGTAAATTGTAAAAGGTTGGTATCTTAATTAAACGAAAATGAGTACATTTTAAAGTGTTTTTCCCGACTCGACGACCATGTTTTGTGTTAGTCAGCACAACGGATAAAAAAAGGTCGTCTCGCGTTTTCCTGTTTATAGAGGTAAGGTGAGAGATTCCCGCGCAAAGCAGCACTTCAGAGTCAGACACACAGCTTCAGTGTTTTGCCTATACTATTATGAAAGCCCAATCTTACATAAAAGCTGGTTCGGTTAATGCCCGCATGAATTGCAGTGGGCATAAACCATTTAGGTAAATATGTACATTTACTGTGGTAACTATGTTTATGTTATGTAACCTATAGGTCTCACTACTTGCTGTCATGGCCCATATTATTTAGCTATTCGTTGACTTTCAATTTTACAGAATGTTAACATAATGTTACTTATTACTTATTTTAGTTACTTTTAATTACTTATTTAAAGGCACATTCTTTCTTTAATTTGTATACATATACAGCAACAGTTTATTTTAAGTAAAAAGATGACTGGCTAACTGTACATTATGCTTTACATTAACTGTACTACTTTTGTAAAATAAGCAATAATACATTACAAATACAACCTAAGTCTTTTGCAATTTCCTGAGATTAGATTCTTTATGCTGGGTTTTTGGATTTTAGTTTGAACTTCTGAGTAATTACTAAGTTTTTTTTAAAGGATCATAAATAATGACAAACCATTAGCTGCTTGTCAGAAACAATGTACTGTAAATAAATGCAAAAATCAACTTGTCATGGGTCAGGAAGTGCTAATGCTTTCTTCTCTCCAAAGTGAAACATAATGTACAAGCACATGGTAGTCTTACTGAAAGTGCTGCTAACACAGGTCTACCACATCCTGTCTCATGTTCTAGACCCGGGCTTGGACACACATTCTCAGGGAAATTAAATGTGATTTATTGCTGATTATCCCAGCTGGAAACCTGGGAGCCGGATGCATAGAATAAAATAAGCTTGGTGTCATTTTTATTTTTTTCAATCTGAGTCACTTTCTTACTGAAAACCACACATTTTACCTTTGATTACAGAGTGAATGCTGTTCCACACGGGCCCGTTGGGTGACTGTTCCAGACAGCTCTAATGGAGAGGTGGTGACTTTTTATAGGAAGTTGCTCTCGAGAGGGTGTCAGCGATCATTTCGATCCCAGATATCACCAGAGCTTGTCAGGTACCGATTTTGTATGCTTTATACTAAGAACTTCTTGAACTTTTCAAATCTAATGAAGGTTTACTACAGCCTTGGGGCCACTAATTTGTTTGACGTTTTTTTTAAATAATCTTTAGAAGTTCTCAGTTATGTGGCTTTTTTTCACTGACCTGAAATAAAAACACTTTTTTGCACAATTAAAGTGAATGATAATCAGAGGCTAACAAGCATCAAGAATGGCAAAACAGAAATAATAATAATTGTACCATAACGGTAGTCTATAATAACTGGGCATATTAAGCTTCTATGAAGAACAGAACAAATTATATCATAATTCAAACTAATAGTGAAATGAAAATAGCACCTGTATACATCCCTCTACATCCATCCACTAATGCTGCTAGCGAGTTCATGGATGCTTTTAATTTCTCAAATGTGACAATCTGTACATCAGCATTTTAACTGTTCTGATAAATCCATGAAACCACTTATGGAGCATACGAATTAGATAAGACAACAAAACTAATTAAAGGTTTGGCAGAAGATAATTATGTTATTTTTGAGCTGAATCACAGTAATTACGCAACCAGAAAAACACACGTTGGTCAACTGCAACCTGAAATACCGAAAAGATTTTAAGGCTATATTTAGATAATTGGGCTCAGGCAAAGGTCTTTAAGAGTTATTGGCCAATTTTTCTGAGGGGAAACATTGGAAGTAGTGGTTACAAATGCAAATTTTGTCTAATCACTTACCTCTCTAGATTTTTTTTTTTTTGTACGTATGTATATAAATGTGTGTTGCTTAAAACACACAGCCAATAATAGAAAAACTCCTGTTCATAAAACAAAAAACAAATCCTAATTATTAGAGCATTTGAAAAAGAACATTTAATATGGCTTTGCATAGTACTGTGTATATACAGTATACTGTAAACAGCACGCTAAATATTTTTACACTCTGCTAAAAAAGTGCACTTGGCAGTTTGCAATTTATGAAACCATCAGTGTACAGCAAGATGACGACAAAGTGTTCTAATTATAATGGACTATCAGAGGGTGGGCTGCCCTACAGTGCTCAACTGGATCAAAATGCGTCAGCTCTGCAAGAACAGTACTCTTTGTCTGCCATGGCTTACTGGGTATGCCTTGGCTGAAGGCAGCCTGAGAGCCACTTAATAACAGCGAAGAACAGATTTTTCACCATATGCCATGCAGGTCTTGCTGGGCTCGCATCTACCTCTACTGTTCTGCTGCCTGCCTGCTTGTCTGCCTTCCCGCCTGATCACTTCCTCCCTGCCACCGTACGTTTCACATCTCTATTCCGCTTCGGATGTGGAATCGTATATCCATAATGTACAAGATACAATCAAAGGCAAACCTCCAGGAGAAGATTAGGCACAGCTAAACATCCTCTCCTGGCCCCTGCCCTGCTAAAACATGACGCCTTTGAGGCCATCGGTGGAATGATTTAGAGTTCTGCATTAATGGTTCTCTTGCGCTTGGCCGGACTCCTGCTCTGTCTTCTTGGCCCTAGTCTATGGATGGAAAGTAACCTCTCTGTATGTACCTGCACGCCTACAGCTTTTCCACAAGCCACCAAAGCAAAACTGATGTTGTTCTTTCCCCAAGTGTTTCCAAATTAATCACTTTAAAAGGTGGCAGCGGTGATCGCAGTTTAAACCCCTTTGACTAGAAAGCAGCTTTCCTTCTGTCTCATACTTCCTTCTAATGGTTTTTATTGAACTTTTTAACTTTACTTTCTCAGGAGA
The DNA here is from genome assembly GCF_018831695.1 of Puntigrus tetrazona. Taxonomy (NCBI): domain Eukaryota; kingdom Metazoa; phylum Chordata; class Actinopteri; order Cypriniformes; family Cyprinidae; genus Puntigrus; species Puntigrus tetrazona. The sequence continues at coordinate 19,092,958 of NC_056718.1, forward strand.
AGAAGTCGCCACACTTCATTCCCCATTCAGAATGCCATTGGACTATGTAGCAAAGATAATAACACAATGGGAATTTTACAATGTATTGAAACTGCAAACCAATCAGGGTTTGAAGCAATCCAATAAAAGAACCATTTTGGGTGGTACAAAGAACCTTTCTGTTAATGTTTCTTAAAAACATTTTTTTCATAGTATAAAGAACAATTCAATAATCTGAAGAAACATTTCCCACTGGAATAGTAATGGATACTTTCCAATGAATTTGTCTTTCACCCGACCCTGCTTTTAACATCTCCCAGGGTTAATAGAGCTGACAGTACAATAGTTCAGTGACTAACAAGCTAAAAGCCTAAAAGTCATTTGTGACAGTAATATTCCATCAGCTGAACACGACACATGTCAGCAAAGAAGCAATTAGTTAACACAGCAAGAAAATCTCTAAGGAAGTACTTCCATGATAAGAGAGAGAGAGAGAGAGAGAAAATGCCTATAAATTGATTTAGGTTTTACAGAAGCCCTTCAGCCCAAGAGAATACTGGAGGACCAGACCAGACCGTAAACAGTGCTGGAAGTCTGACTTTGAGACCGTCGCTGTCTCCTTTACATCTGGTTCTTATTATGACTCAGAAGTTCCAGCCAAGCCATATATGTTGCCCCTCTCAATATATAGAGAGGCCCAGCCAAGTATGGTCAGTATGGAGAACCAAATCACCTAATGATACACTACTTTAGTGTTTACTATGTCATATTTACAGATACAGTGTGCCTTAATGGCCACTGATAGCCCACATAGTTGACTGTCTGCACTTGATCACTGGCACCTTTCATACCTGATACAAACCTTTCATAACTGATGGAAAAAAATTAGTACTAAAAAGAACCATATGAAATAGGGCTAAATAAATAAATATATATATTTATATATATATGTATGTGTATGTATATGTGTATTTATATTTTCTAATATCAAATTAGAAGGCTATCTGTGTAATTAAAAGTATTTATATATCAGTACCCTTATGCGTGTCAAGGTTGATCACTAATTTAATCATTAATTTGATCAAAGGTTAATCATTCATTTGATCAAAAATATAGTAAAAAGTGTAATACTGTGAAATAAAAACTATATATTTTAAAATGTAATTTATCGTTTGTTATGCAGTATTTTAAGCATTATTTCTCCAGTCTTAACTGTCACATGGTCCTTAAGAAATAATTCTAATATGCTATTATTGGTGTTGAGCTGTTTGTGGAAACTGATGGAAAACTGTAGAAACTTTTTTTTTTCCAGAATTTTTTCAGAATTGTTTAATGAATACAGCATTCAGAAGAGCCTAATTTATTTGAAATAAAAAAAAAATCCTAACATTGTTTTTATTTTAAATTAATTTTAAGCATCCTTTATTAAATAAAAGTAATGTAGATCTGACAAACATATACAAGTTAAAATTGCACAAAGTATATATTTTTAAAACATTAAAGGTATGTCTCTTCTGCATTGCATTGTTCACGTAAAGGCACATTTCAGTCCTAAACCAACAGATGGCAGTATGTCTTAAAGAAAAGCCCAGGATGCAGACTTTGTTTTACACACACTGTAACGCGACAGCATGTGACTATGACATACTGTCGATGTGAGAAGTTTGAAAATGCACTAAATTTAGCTTAAGACCTGTCAGGAAGTTTCTATAGAATTCTCTCCAGGCATGATCTTTTTATTCTCAAGTTCTATCAGAGATGACATCCGGTCACCTCCAACAGGACAGGCGCTGCTGTCACCCATGAAAAAAAAAAAAACTGTAGAAACATTGACTACACATGGAAAATGTGGGCTGTGGTTTTCTTCTCTTCTTGGCAAGAGTCTGCCTTAGTTTTAAAAAAAAGTGGGAAAAAAAGTTAACTGTTCCAAACATATGTTCCCATGGAAGGGGGCAGCATTTTGGGTTGGACCCTCAACCTATGTGCAGACCTAACATACTAATTATCAATTATTTTCTCCACATTCAAGCTGTATATATGTGGGTTAGATATAAAACAGCAGAGGAAAATATGTTGTTCTGGTTAAATAGATCACAAACATTTATTGTAGCTCATGTGTACCAGTTAATTCTAATCGGCATCAGTTTGAACAAGGCTGCTATTTGTTGAGACTTTTAAGAGAGCTATTATGGGTGGTATCGCCAGTGGTATCTGTGCACTTGTATAGAATTCTGCTACACTCATTTTTTTATGACAGCAGTCGAGTTTCTGCTTGCACTGTAAAAATATTTAGTTGCATAAGACTGTATTGTGCAATCATTCTATATAGGGAAGCGTGGGAAAAGGTTCATTAATAGGGAGGAGGACAATGTCACATTTCTTGAAACATTCACATTTCCTCACATTGTTCAGGAAGTGCAATTCCATTCTGAAGTTAAACAGTAATGGATGCGTTTTATGACGCCACATGATTAATGATGAATGGATGAAATCTTTTTTGGGAATAATTAAGAATGGTAAACAAAGGAAAACCTGCATAATGTTAATGATAATACTATACCAGAAGTACTGTGCTACTGACATAATTTTTCCCGCGTAATATGTGCACTTTTTGGATGATGTGGTAAAAGGTTAATCTTCTGACAAACGCTCTTAATAACCAGAAGTGCCAGAAGTGAAGATTTTTCAGGAGCACATCCAACATCTGTAGCCCTGCTTCTGACGCAACAATGTATTTCTAATCAGCATCAAGCTCAGCATCCATGTTAGTTGATGTGAAACGTTAAATGTAAAATGTGTGGATACTTCTACCAGTTCCGCTCTCTGAAATTTTTTGGGGCCTGAGTGTAGATTGGTAGGAAAATATTGTTCAAAATCAACCTTCATAAAGGTCTGTTTAAAAAATTTATTTTGAGTATGCAAATAATCACATCAGTGAATATTAGAACTACTTTTCTTACTGTTTAGATTAAAAATAATTTTAAAAGACTTATAAGACTGTTAAAAAAATAAATGAAAGCAGGAAGATTGATGGGTTGATCTAATTGGTAGATGCACAAAAGATGTCACATCAACCTATTTGTGTCAATGTGTATTAACATTGTGGTGATACAGTTTTCATGTACAGTCAGGCAGAACTACTAAAATTAGCAATGCAAGATGTCTTTGTGTACTGACAGATTCAATCTGATTGTGTATCTGATCCTTTTTCAAATTCTTCGTTTTGTCCTCTCCTTTCTCACCCCTCTTTTTACACAAGTTGAAAGAGAATTTGAGCATTCGTGTTTTGTGCCAGTTTCCTGGAAAAGTAGAGAAGCATTAAGACACTACGGACATGCAAAGTTACCATAGTTGTATTTATTTGAAAACAGCAATCTGTATTTTTTTTCACCTGTGCTGTGATTCGACAAAACTGATATTGTACATATTTGTTTTTCCACTGAAAATCACAAAGTTACCCTTTTTATTTTTAGTTTTTAATTATGTTTGTCTTTTATTCTTTTTGTTTGTTTCAATACAATGATTTGTGCTTTTGATACCTTAGGTTTGAAAGACATGTTAATACAGTTAAGTGGATAGCAGGGACTACCGACAAAAATGTCAAAGGAGTCAATTACATAGATCATATACACACAATACAAAATACAGATATACACACAAGTGCACTGGCTCCATACTCCAGTTCAGTTAGGTTGCTTTAACTCAAAACATATTCCAAAAAAGAAAAGGAAAATCTGTATTTCCAATCCCAGTTCTAAAAGTGATATAATTTGGGATTCGTTAGGAAGGTTTAAGAAACATAAGGTGCATTTTAGGAGTTCTCAGTATTGGAGTTTTTGTATGTACATTTATAAAAGTGTTAACGGACTGATGACGTGGCCCTTGACGAACTCCTTCAATGTGTGAATATGTATGGCTATGAGGGTATACAGAACCATAGGCATCCGATATTTACATCTGTTGGAATGTTCCCCATACTAATCATCAACAAGTCAAGTACTTCAAGCAACATAATTCACAGAAGATACCTTTCACATCTACCTCAATAAGTGGTGGAGGAAATGCAGAAGTGCGAAAGTTGATTCACTTAATGCTTAACAGTTCTACATTTAAAATGTGAACAATGAAATCACAACTAGTGTAGCCTACCAGCCAATAGGAAAGAGAAGGGTACAAGCACTTAGAACCAACTACCGTACTGTATGTGGGTGTCAATCTAAAACATGTGCAGATATATTGTTTTTCTGTATACTAGGTATATAAACATTTATTTAAATTATATAGAATTCTAAATAAAGCGAGTTTACTGAGAAGTATATGCACACATACTTCTAAATATATAAAGCCATATTACATGTACATAATTTTTTGCTCTAATTATGCAATAGCAAAACCCATGCTTTACATAGAAAAGGCATCCACAACATTAAGAAAAATGTACAATTTATGAAACATGATACAATAAATAGTATTATAGAATCGCTGCTGTACACAAAAGCCATTTAATTTCACACATATAAAAATATGTTTTAGTGCAACCTTACATGTATTGATACTTCACATCATTCAGACCCAAAGTGTCCAAAAAGACGGTAAATTGCATTTATTACAAAGCGGGATACACAAAACTCGATATATATTTACATGTCTTCCTGTTTAATGCTTATAAGAATATAAGCAAAAAGTAAAGAAAAGGCACACACATCTGTACATTTTTTAAAAGTACCAGACAAAGTCCATAAGCAATTTTGGTCAGGCTCATATATAAGTTAACACATATATATTTATATATATGTATATTCTTTGAAACTTTAAATAAGAAAGTAATTATAGTTGAGATAGCAAACCGTGTTATAAAAGGCATGCTATACATGTACATTAAAACCACTGAATCAGCTTGTAATTTGAGACTGATTTTCCGTGTGTACATGGATGTACATGTGTAAAATAGAAAATGTGTGAGCGTAAGTTTACCCCTCTCCATTCGACCTTGTTCACCTGTTGTTAATAGTGGCGTCTTTTAAATCTTTGCCTTTTTTTATGGTCGCTGGCCTCTCTCCACGGCCCTGTTGGCCAGACGCTCGCTCTGTCGTCTCTGTGTTGTAGAGAGTGGGATGGCTTGCTGTGGGAGTCTTTGATGTGGCAGACACACTGCTCTCTGCTCTGGAGTGTAGGGGGTGACTGATCTCTGAGCTGCAGTAGTGCTGCGCTCTCGCCGCACAGTCTTGCTGAGCTGCGGGCGAATGAGATAATGTGTGCTGATGGTAAGGATCAATTGGAACAGTTGATTTTTCTGGATTTTCTTCAGAGGCAATGCACAGCGAGGCAATCGCCTTAGTGCACGTTTGGATGCACTCTTCCTGCTTGCTTTCCTTGTCGGACATGTCGGCGCTGTCCTCTCGTGACTTTTGTGAGGAAGGTGACGCAGCCTTGGGGGACATGGATTTTTCTTGGGATTCTTGGGAGTCTTCTGGGCCTCTGCTGGTGGGCCCTCGGCCCTCTGGAAGGTGGAAGGACACCTCGCTGGTGCTGGAATCCTCAGAAGTGCTCTTCTGAAGGGGAAGGCGTGTGGGATGGACATGACCAGTGACAGAAGTGGGCACAGAATGGACCATCTGGATGCCACCAATGGGTATCATGGAGAACGGAGTGCGGATCTGTTGCTGGGAGTGCAGGGGAAGGTGGCTAAATAATCCCTGGTGGACATTGGGTGCATCTGCATTGCGGGCCTCCCCTTGAAGATGCAATGTCTTCCGGTGGTCCTAAACAATTGGAAGATGCGGTTAATTTACATTACAAAATTATTCCTGGAAAATCTTAAAGTCAGTGTTTAAATAAATCCTTGTGAAGCTAAATACATCTTGGGTGATAAGATAAAGATAAAGTAAAGATAGTAAAGCAAAGAATTCTTGAAATACTTAATAATGTCTGTTATTCTGCTTATCTGGGGCTTGTTTCTCAGTTATTTAAACTGGACCTCTTGGAAAGTTTGGAAAATTTAACAAGACCGCAACGAACAAAAACAACAGTTGCCAGTAAAAAGGGCCAAGCTTACATAATAGACCTTGCTCATTTATCTTATTATACCCCTACCTCTATGGTAACAAGCCAGGTAGCACTGAAATGAATTACTATACTGCACACACTGTATAGGCACTGCAGTTTTCCACTTTCTCCAGGGAGTTCTTAAACAACTAGTATACAATATTAATAGAAATGCTATTATCATCTATGGTATGATGGCAGTTTGTTTGTTAGAGACATTAACTGACTACCACTGCAGTTGACTTGTCTAAACTTGTATTTGAGCTTTGTATACTTCATCAAGGATCCAATGTGCTGTATACTTTTGCCTTTCCTTTGATATATAGTTATTATTACTCTTCACTTCAAACAACAATGACCTTTTATCTCTTGCACACATGTAATTGTGTAATTTTGAGATGGACTCGGTATGGTTGCCTAGCTAGTGTTCATTTGTTTTAGAAAAGCTAATAATGACAGGACATATAAGGTTTTATAAACCAAATATAACTTACCAGCTCCAGCTCTGCATGGCTTTTGGTCTTTTGGCTTAATGATATCATCTCTGCGTGTGGGCTGGGGTTGTGCGCCCATGGACCACTTTGATAGTGGAGACCCCTCCTGGGGGACACAGGTCTGATCATGCCCCTACGACTTCTGGGAGAAAGTCTGCCTGAGAGATCCCTTCCTGGGGATGTAGGCCGTCCTGTCTGAGAGATGGGAGAGAGATGTCCTCTTGGAGAAAGGTCCCTCCTTGGTGACAGATCCCTTCTATAAACATCCCGCCTGGGGGAGATATGCCTAAGGGGAGAGGCTTCTCGCCTTGGTGATAAACGGCCACGTGGTGAGAGGTCCCTTCGAGGGGACAGATATCGCCTGGAGGAAGGTGAGCTTTCTCGCAGAGGGGAGGAATCACAGCCGGGTGAAGACAGACGGGAGCAGGAGAAGTCAAAGGAGGATGAGCTGTGGTCCGGAGAGAGAGACAGGTCTTCATCCATAGAGCTAGGCACATCCAGTCTGTTTTTGTGATCTTCACCCAGAGCCCCTTGAAGGAGCTTCTGGTATTCAGCCATCTGGGCCTCTCCAGCTTTCTCACTGGGTGCCATGAGTTGGGTAATCTGAATACTGGGCAGACTAGTGAAATAAGTGAAAAGAGGCTGTTTGGAGACAGCGGCCAAAGGCTCTGGTGTGGACTCTTGTGAAGCAGCGACTGCAGTGATGGAGAGCGAGGGGATGGCACATGGCTGTGGACTTGTGCTTCGGGACCGTGTCTTCGGGGTTGAATCACCATCATACTCATCATCGTCATCGTCATCTTCATCAACTTCATCACCATCCTCTTCAGCACCCTCTGAATCATCAGCATCAGAAAATTGGTGCTCTGCCATTATCTCTGACATTTTTTCCGATGCTCTTTGGACCTCCTCAGATGTGTCTGGAAAAAAAGTACAATAACACATTTTCTCAATTGACTTTCACAGGTGTTTTAATAGCAAATTGTGTTTATTTTAATCCTAAATATCAGTTGGTCTAGAAAGGTTTCTGGGTTTCTTTTTCTCCCTTTGATAAAACATGCAATTACAATGGAGGAAGTAGAAGGTAATTTTTAATTAGTAATTTAATTTAATTTAATTATAATTTTCCTGAACTGGTAGTACTTCCAGATGACAAAATATATTGCAATATAAAAGATCTAAGTAAAATGTATTTAGAATCTGAATCGTACCTGGTTCTTCTGCTTCAGTCTCATCCACTGATGTCACTGACACTCCAAGTTCTAAGCACTTTTTCATGTGAGCTTTTGACTTCATGTGTTTCGTGAGGTTTCCTGAAAACAGATTTTAAAGAGTATGAATTACTTGCACTGACATGCCCAAAATAATGTGTAACCTGCCTTTTATTCTGATTAAATAGTACAGATATCATCCGGTATACTGTGGTAAAAACAAATAATGTACAAAAAGTACAAAAATCATGGTATTCATTAAATTGTACAATGTTGTTTTTAATGTTATGTGTGCTTTTGCATGTATTGGTTTTCTGGAAATGCATGAGAAAACCTACCTTTTGTTTTAAAAGCAAAGTTGCAGAACTTGCAAACATATGGTCTGACATCTGTGTGTGTGCGAATATGTTTCTTCAGCATGCTTGGCTTTTTACAGCGGATCCCACACTCCTCACAGATGTACTTTCCCCGGCCTCGGCCACGCACATAAACATAGTCTTCATTGGATTTGTACCTGAAATAAAAACAAGGCAAGGGTTATTTACATTATTGGAAGATATAAAATATATTGGTTAATAGTGATGTGAAATGATATCAAATACGTTAAAAACTTTTTATAAAACGCATTATATATTTTTAAGGCCTGATTCTTTTATATGTTTGAAAAAAAAAAAAAACATTTTCACAGCTGTAGCAATTTAAGTTTTTCCTCACACAGGATAATATTATACAAAGCATCCAAATAGTTGTAGTGGTATACATTTCAGATACTTGTGTTGAACATGTTTAGGCACCATAAATTTAATGATATGTTCATAGACCGTTGTAGTTTAATTCCTCAGTGACTTTTAATTGCATTTTAGAAAAGGGTCCAATCTTGTATAAAGCATACTAAGTTATGTGTTGGAAAATAAACACAGATCTTCACATACCCTCCTTCAAAGATTTTGATGCGAGTGGGTTCAGTCTGCTTTGAAGAAGCTTCTTTCTCTCCGTGGTCTTCTTTCCCCCTGTCTCTTAAGCTGATTCCCTTCATTTTCTTCCCAAACTTTCCAACATCCAACTGTATGATCTCTGGCTTCAACTGGAAATGTAAACAGAGACGAGGTAAGCATAATAAGCATAAAGTAGGTATGTGCATTTTCTCTTAATTCATTTGTAATCAACTTGATCATTTAAAAATGAGTAAATGCAACTTATGTTTTATAGAAATATGTTTTCAAGTGGTAAATTTATGCAGATTTTTTTAACAAATATATATATATATATATATATATATATATATATATATATATATATATATATACACACACACACACACAGATTTATATATATATATATATATATATATATATATATATATATATATATATATATATATATATATATATATATATATATATATATAATATAGCAAACTCTGCATTGGTCTAAAATTCAAAATTCAGAACAAAAAGAAATAAAATTAAATATTTATTATGTGTAAATGCTTTTCTTTCACATTAAATTAAGATTTTAATTAAATTAGATCTCTAATTTGTGTGTGTTTTCAGGAGTCAGAACTACCTGCTCAAACTTCTGTTTCCACCGGAGAGACGAAACAAGTTTTCCAGTGCCAGGTTGATACATAGCAGCCATTGTATACATTTCTGTGTTCTTCCTCTGTTTTGATCGAAGAAGTGCCAAAGTGGCCTTGGTGCTGAGGTTGAGTGGGTTTGGGTTGTAAGAGCTGACGCACCAAGAACCATACACAGAGGTTAGGGGAGTTGTGTGTGCGTAATTTGGCTTGGTATAATTTAGGAAGCACCAGCTGACACTGGTTGGTGTGCGAAGACTTGGAAATTGAAAAAACTGATGGACATCTGCCAGGTCAGTGAGCAGGAGTGTGTTACCAACAACTCCACCACCCTGATTAGCAGCTAGCTGCACTAGCATGTTTACTGGGAACTTGTTACCCATGTTCTGCTTAGTTTCTTCTTGAGTATCACTTGAGGAGATTACTGATTGTGGACTTGAGCTTGCCTCCGGGGTAGATTCATCTACATCAAGCTCCTCTGGAGAATCTGCTCTGCTAGCCACATTTGTAATAATTTGCAAGGGTGGAATGAAGTTGTCTTTTGGTGGCACATCAGGTAAACGAGGTGCAGATGGGTACCCAAGGAATTTAGATGACAAGAAATCAGTGGGTGGAGATGAGGACATCCTCTCTGGTTCATCTATGGAGTCATCTCTCTTTGAAAATTCAGGTTTGGGGGATTTATCTTTCGGTGCACTGGAATTGCTTAGTTCAACTGCACTAAGCTCTTTTACTATCTGGCCATACATCTTTTCTTCTTTGACCCGTTTTTGTTGTTTGGTTTCAATAAAAAGCTCAAGACTGCTGGCTGGTGACAACATTCTCTTACTCCCCCCAATACTAGAGGAAGCATCTGTAGTAGAGATAGTTCCTGATGTCAAAGACAAAGGAATTCCCGTATTAAGGCTCCCAGGTAAATATTCAGGTACTTTCCATATTGGAATATTTAAGGACCCTTCTGAATGTCCTAATATTTTGGATAAATTGATGCCAACTTGTTGCTTTGATGCAGTGCCTGTTAGTGAAACAGTCGACGCATTGTCTGTGCATAAAACTCTGACAGAAGTTGTGCTCTGAGAATGAGTGACAAGGATTTGTGAAACACTTGTATACATTACACTACCATAAGATGGCACATTTGTCTGGATTCTGACTGGTACCAGCATTCCAGGTAGTGATGGTTGCGAACCTACATTTTGAGTAGCAAAGATAGGCTGAACTTGTTGCAAGAAGCTTGTAGTCAGCACTTTAGATGACAAGACTCCAAGTTGCTGCGGGGAGGCTCTTGAAGGATATGGATAGTTGTGACTTGCAACATCAGTTTTTGAGTCTGTTTGCACCTGAATTTGATGAGGAGGTTGGTATGATTTTTGTAGCATGGGCTGTAGATTTGGCTGTTTGATGTGTAGTTTCTGTAGTTGTTGTGCCTGGAATGCCAGATGCTGCTTGTTTCTTTGTGTTGATTCAGGGTGCCAGAGCATTGGTTGAAATGGCAAGAAAGGTGAGGATGGCAGGTTGCTCTGAAGTGAAGAATGCTGAATTATATCCTGGGTCATGTGCTCATGCACTGAATGTTCACTATCTGATGAAAGCTGTGCGGGCAAACGAGGAACATTCTGGAAATGATCCTCAGAAAGACTGTCTTCACTGATGCTTTGCTGCAGCAAGTGATGTGATCCAAGAACTGACTGTGTACCTCTTCTGGGTCTTGCCAAGTCACAATAGGATGCACCAGTTAAAGCAGCTTGAGAAACATGGTCAGAATGCTCTTGTTTGATATTGAACTCTGAGATTGGCTCTTGAACCACTACTTCAGGATAGACGCTGAGAGATGCCTGTCTAACAAGGTAACCTCGTCTACGCTCCTTCATAGCCGAAGCACTTGCATAAACTTCTCCTTGTCTTGATCCAGTTGAAAGACTTCCATAATCAAATGACTTACTTCGTATTTCTGGTACTTCAGTGGGTAGAGCACAGGGGGCCTGCTCTGATGATGAGCGTCGCATCTCTCTTTGATGATGGCCTGGTATAGACAGAGAATGGCCACTACCTGGAACAGTTAAGAACTCAGACTGTTTAGTAAAGTCATCTTGTTTAGTTGGGGATACAGATTTGATGTTTTCCTCTCTATCAAAAGACATTGAAAAACTTGAGCTATGCGATAAGTTACTTTCTTGACTAGGGCTTCTTGAAAGGCTAGTACAAGTGGACTCAAAACTTGACTCCCCAGAAGAGTGCTCCATATCTGCAAGACGCAGACGTTTCTTCTTTGGGGGCAGCTTCTCTGCAGGAAGCTGGGACAATGTTTCACTCCTTTGTGGCCACTGAAATTCCTCAACATGTTTTTCTGGTTCTTTTACTGGTACTTCAGGTTCTTTTTCTGGTTTGTCAGGCTCTTCTGTAACTCGTATTTCAGGCACTTGAATGTTGGGTTGTCGTACAAGTTTGTGGGGCATATGATAGAGTGGATTAGAAGAGAAAGATCCATGTTCATTGTCACCCTGCTGCTGATGTTCCATGCTTTCTGATCTATGATGAGAATCAGGGCTCTGCACATCATCAATGTTTTCCGAGTCCGATTGCTCAGAAAGATGTCCAGCATGCTTATCTGGCTGATAAAATGGATGTTCAATTGATTCGGTCTTCTCAAATGAGTTTGGCCTACTCAGCGAATTCGTATGTTGAATGACAGATATTACATTACCAGCCGTCTTCGTGTCTGAATCTTGAACAAGTACAATGTCCTCTGGAGTCATACATGAGCCTCTGTCAAAACTGTCTGATGGGCTGTGTGCTCTATACATGGAACCCTTACTAGTAGGAGCAGCTTTGGCAGAATCTTGACTTCCTTGTCTTAGATCATAATCCCCTGTCATTTCAGTAGAGCCACTTCGACTACTATCATCTTGTCCAAGGCAATCTTCTTCTTCACCCACACTCTTTTTCATGCGTCTTTTTCTTGTGGTAAACTCCACCTTTGTATCATATGAAGCATATGCTGTGCGTACTTCTGGGCAAGCCATCTCTGACCCAGAGCCTTTAAATTCTGGCATCAAAGGACCCCCCATTTTCAAATTTGAATTTAGACCTGTGATTTTGCCATAGTTGTCTGATTCTCCATGACCTTCTTGGGCAGAGTGTTCAAAAGCAGCCTGCCTTCTTAACCTTTTTAGACCCGCAGCCCCTCCATAAAAGACGTCATCTTGGGTCATCATCTCATCAAATGAGTGGCTCCCTCTTAGACTTGGTGGTACATTGAGGTTGGTTGGAGAAGGTGTTGGCATTGAGTTGCTTCTAATAAGTGGCCCTGAATCAGAAGGTGCTTCCAGAAGACCTGTGCTAGTTTGGCAAGAGCCAGCATGATAATGCTTTGGGTCACATCCAGCAATTAAATGTGATTCTGCACAATCACTTTGATAAAAAACATGACCCTCTGATATCTTTCCCATGGCCAACTCCTGCATGGCACTAGGCTTGTTGATATTAGTGTCTTGACTAACAATAGCTACCATCCCAGCTGTGACTGATTGTCTAGATCTGGAGTTGGTTCTGTGGTACCAAGTTCTTCCAAACATTATCTCTTCATATGTCTTTGCATTGGTGTTGGGTGGACTGATCTGCTGTTCGGCACTCTCTGAGCGGGAAAAGTAACCAGAATCAGTGCTACCTTTGCTGTGGGGGCTCAAGAGATTTTGAGACTGCTCTGAATCCTGGTCCTTTTTCTCAGTGAGTCTTAAGGCAAGTCTCTTTTTGACTGTATGAGACTCATCTCCTCTGCCCATCTGTCCACCAATAACTGAACCTTTGATGTCTGTAAACTGGGGACACTCTGTGGCAGGTGATGGTACCCCTTGTTTTGGAACAATTAAGATAGGCACTTTCATAGATGCCACGGATAGTTCCTCTGCTGGATCTGCGTACGCTGGTCCCCTTTCCATTGGGCTCTTGTCAGATTCAAATGATATCTGTGGGCTACGTTTTTCAGGGAACATTGCACCTTCTGCAGTTTCTTCATCAGTGTCAGTGCTTTGTTCACCATCAGAGTGTGCCTCTGCTTCCCCAACTGAAGATGCTTGATCAGTGTCTGTTCGAGTTGCTAACTCAGAGAATGGAACAAGTCCTGCTTTGATAGCATGAGCATGCGATTTTCTGTGTTTATACAAATTGCTCTTGGTTTTGAATGAAAAACCACATGGAACACAGGGATAAGGACGCTCCCCTGTGTGGGACCGTATGTGTTTTTTAAGCACACTGGGTTTAGCACATGCCCTGCCGCAGTAGTGACATATGTACTTTCCTGGCTTCTTGGGTTTTTGTTCCTTTTTATGAATTTCATCTTGCTGCTCGGATCCAGATTGGGAAAACTGTCCAAAACCAGCTGGAGACTTCTGACGGGGAAATACTCCGTGAGAGCGGGAGTGCACAGGAAACATATCATCTGGTGGCAGAGATTGCATTTGACCAGAGAAAGACCAGGCATGGGCCTCTAACCCAGGTTGTGGCTTTGTACCACCAAGGAAAGGCTCCTGCGGGTATGAATGTGGCAACTGGTAGGAGTAAGGCCGAGGGAAGACCTGTTGAAACTGGCTTTCTTGTGATGAGTGTGTCACTGCAGATGACATCAGCTTTCCAGAGCTAAACTTTTGTGTAGAGTTAGCAAGGCTTGTCCCACTTGTAAGACTTTGCTCACGATGCATGTGTCTTTTAACATCTGGATCTCCGAAGGTACTTCTTTTTGTTCCAGCAGAGGGCTCAGAGACCCATTTTCTTTGTAAGGGGTTCTTTTCCCGTTGCTCCTTGGTGCATTTTTGGCCAACGGCAGGTTCATGTGTCTCCATTTTTCCTAGTACTTCAATGGGGTTTCTGAAGCTGTTTGCTAGATTTCATTCATGAAAGCTGTCATGCCAGATGAGTTACTTAAGTGACTCCTAAATAAAAGGTCTTTCTGCTTCCATAGTTCAAGTGTTGCTCCACTTTAAAATGTAAATGATTGTCCCTCTTTGACAATCAGGTCAGTATCTTTTCATCACTCATTTCAACAGTCCATTTACTTTTTGTTTCATCTAGGCTTGTTCCTCTTCTGTTTAATGTCCTCTGTTTCAGTATCTGTAAGAGAGAATAAATAAAATTATGTTTAAACATTGTTTTTAGACCAGGTTTTATGTTCTAAACGTATTAAAGAAAATGCTACTTTAAGATTTTAAAAGCTGATGTCTAAGAAAAGCTGGCAAAAAATACTCAGCTGTCTAAACAAAACAGTATGGCAGTTTGTCATGTGACTCTGCTGCTCGTCATACTTCAATTACAGCTTGCTTTCTTGTTTTATTTCTTTCAGTTTGATATCGAGGCAGCTGCACAGCTGTGTACTTCTCGCCTAGCAAGTGTGTCAAGAGTTTTCAATGAACTGATGCAGAGGAGCTACCACCTCCCTCTGCTCATGAGTCATCATTAACAACCTTGCCCACTCATTTCCTAAAGAGACACAAACATATAAAAATAGCCCAAGGAATGCAAATGACATTCGACGTAGTGTGTGTGTGGGTGTTTAAAGAGCAAACTCTAAGCATTTTCTTTCTTAAGAGTTTTGGGTTTTTCTATGCTTTTACAAACCTTAACACTGTAAACACTTAAAGACAAAGTTGGGGGCAGACCAAAATACAGCCTTAAGGTACAGTATGTACTCAAAGCAATAAATAGAACATGAACATGTTTGTAAAGGGAAGGTACTGAACACTCTCTCTGTGTGATGTATATCTTAATCTCAGGCTCGTTCTGATTGCAACAGACAGCACTGCATGGGTATGAGCAAGGAAACTGTGTGACGCTGGTGTCTGGAAGGCGATGTGAGCACTAAAAATAGCAGGGCAGAAAAACCACTGGTATTTATAGCACTTGAAACATTAACTTTTGGTTCATTTTGTTTTCATAATTCTTCCATGCCTGACACCGGAAAGTATGTGTTCACAAACCAAGACAAACTATGAGTTGAACTCCCCAGCTGCTGTTGCTCTAAAACAGAAATTGTAAATGTACAGCAGCATTGTCAGGCAATGTTTCCTATATGATGCATATTAAACTTTCTGGCCAATTCCGTAAATTAGTAAAGCTTTTAGAATGCAGTGACACAGAAATATTTCTATAAAAGGACCACAATTTATTTTCAAGTTACTCCTAATACTAGTTTAAAGGACATAGATTGTTTTAAATAACATATCATAGATTGCAGCAGCTATTTAAGGTCACTTTGGGACATGCTGCACTAATCTGTTGGATTGACAATATATTGATCAATCTTCTCTTTAATGCACTTTTTCTCATTCATGCATGTTTCTTTACCTCCCTTATGTGTTGATACTATGTAGTACTGCACTGTGTGGATCTTTATACCTACTGCAACAACAATATAGTGAAATATGTAACGGTACTTGTACTGTTGCTGTGATACATCTCATCATTTTATCCAGTCCTATTGCTTAGGCTTTTGCCCTTTTTTTTCTTGCCTTTGACATGATGGGTTTTTGGGTTGTGAGATACTGCATCTACTGAATGAATTGCATAATCTATGTTTCTAAGGGAGGTTAAAAATACTTTGAATCACATTTTTAAGAGGCAAATGGATGTGTTTGATAGAGCGCATGTGTGGGACACACACTGTGAAGAGGATAAGAGCAGTACCTCCATTCACCGCACTAAGTCGTATTACATAAACCAAAAGAGGTTAAAAGAATCTTATATGACATGAAGTCTCTGTGCTCTTTGCCTCTGTTACAGAGTGAATATACAGTATGTGCTGTTGTACACACATCACTTGAGACATATTTTTTAACCACCCCATGCTTGATGGTTATGAAACTTGTTTATGCCCAAAGATTATTGTGATCCTTGCATGGCTGAGATCAGTATGCTGCTGTATGCTGTCCCACTCATCTTCCTGCCCCATTTCAGTATACAAAGTGTAGGAAGTTCTTAGCCTAGGGCCTCCATGCTGGATGCACAATACCGGTATAATAAAGAACATAAAAACTTTTATGAGGATGCCTGCTCATGAATAAAAATACACCACCTAATCTAATGCAAGGATTATGCATTTTACAGTTCTGCTGTCAGATTCCAGTGAGAGGATTAACAGCAGTCTTCTCAAAGTCTGTTTGTCAATGAATGCTGCACGGTGCAGCAGTCCTAAAAGGATTTGGAGAAGCATTATGTCACATTCTAAGCCAGTTGGATATCCTTTTCACTTGAAGGGAGACTCCCTGTCTTTTTAAAGTGCTATCACATTTAAAGCCATTATGCAGTGGAAATGCCTAATCTCTCCAAAGTTCACCGCAGGACACTGCAAGACCGCAAACAAATAAATATATAAATTAACAACTAAATGAAGAATAGATGCAGACCTGGATTTTTTTTTTTAAAGAGTCATGCTCTTTAACACTGTGATTATCAGCTGCCTGCCTGTATATCTTCTGCCAAAGTTACAGGCTTATAGCAATAAACAACTAGGGTAATTCAGTCAAGCTTGTCCATTTACCGCTCCCCTCTTTTTAAATTGATGGTTTTGCAGTCCAAAGCTGCTTATGGTGTGATCTCTTGGTACAAGCACAAAGATCTGGAACCTCAGTAGTGTAAATGACTCAGAAATAATTAGGTGATATGTATGTGACTGCAGTTTGCATACTTAAGCTAATGGACCCTTTGGAGGCAGACACTGTTACTAGATCATGTAGCTCACTGCGGTGCACCTGGGCACACCGAGCGGTGTGTTCCAGAGATTGGGTTCCACCTTTTGTCTACTCTCTCATGACATCACAGCCATGATGCTGGGGAGGTACACAAGCCAGATCTCATTTCCCTGAGTCCAAGTGGCACAATTTTTTTGTCCCTTGTAGGACAGACACTGAATAATTCAACCGACTGCTAATTGTTTCAATTCAATGGTTATAGAGGCTATAATGACAAATTCCTACTGTTAAAACAATAATGGTCAACTTTATTTGGCACCTTATTTGTATCCACCGTGTCGCCATTCGTCTAAATTTTGCTTACACCTAGCTTGGTTGTCTCAAGAGAAACTTTACTGCCATAGGGGAATTTCAAGTGTGCACAAATACCACTACTCTTGCAGAGGAGGAGAGGTTGCTGAGTTGATTTTCCACTGCCCTTGTTCCAGCTATCCCAACTCATTAGTGATGGAGGCAACTTTTACTACTCCAACTGGCTTTATCATCTGGCACAGAGCAGATGAGTACAAGTCTGAAAATAGATTGAAGTAAGGATACCACAATAAAGTCTTCTGTTTTAAAGGAACTGGCACATGTCTATTCAAAGCAATTATTCAAGCAACCACGACTGTATGAGGGAAGGATCTCAATAGCTGTTCTTTTATAGAACTTACTATAACTACCGGAAAAAAGCACTGTCCGTTAAATCAAATAAAGGGAATTTCTGAGACAATTCTGAGTTATGGCCCACTAATGCTATCCTCACACTACCTTTTCCTTCATTCGCTCAGGACTTTTGTCTTTGCAGTTTATCTCAGCTCCCCGTAAGATTCACCTTTTGCTCATCCAGCATCTTTTACGGTGTGATTTTGCTCTGTGTTAGCAGGACTGGAGGATGTATCACCCAAAATGTGTGCGAGTCAGCCCCCTGGAGTGTCATACTGACTCCTCATTAAGAATCCAAAGTTGAATCTTGGGCAGACGACTCATCCAGCTCCACATGCAGCCGGGTGAGAGGCCAGTGCAGAGACACAAGCCTGCTAAAATCATGTCCAGATGGCCAGCGGAGGGGAGTTCTACACATCGGCAATATCGCAATCACATTCCAAGGACACCGGACTTTCATAGCGCACCATTCGACAAAAGCTACAATGCCCTTAAAACCTTCTGAAATGAGGAAATGGGAGGATCGATAGGAATTCATGAAAAGACAGCCATGCTTGCAGTTCAGACAGATAAACCAGTCTCAAAGCTATATAGAGGAAAGGAAAAAGCCATTAAAGCAAAGGGGAAGTATTTTTAACACTCTGTACAGGAGAGCCTCAGCATTTATGTGCGTCCTGGAGAGAGAAAGCATGCGTGGGAAGCATCTACAGCCATCTCGAGACGGGGTGAGGAGAGTGGGTGACTGTTCCTGTGTGGGAGGAGAAGGCATGAATACCATGCAGGGTTATGGTGTTGATGAATTGCGTTATGAAAGGGGCTTCAGTTACACAACCCAGCCCATCCAGTTCTCTGCCTGTGTGGGCCGAGAGGGATGGCAGAGCTGCTGTGATCCGCACGCAGCCGGAAATGAGGTGCATACAACTCTTCAAGACATTTGGTCGAATGCGTAATTATCTAGCAGCTGTGATGCCAGCGACTCAGTGAGAGCGAGAGAGTGAATGTACCGGAAAAATCAAGCATCAACAGACTCACATTCATGGAAATGATGGGCAATTCTTTCATAAGGACAATATCAGGGCATAAAGAAGAGGGAGAAAACGCTAGCTCGCTCTGATTAGTTTTGAGATACAGCAGCGGAAAGGACACATTATCCATTAGCTTGTCATTATAATCATATCAATGGTGATTATTTAAATAACATCGTCTGTCCAGACGGCTCCTCTCTCAACAAATTGCTATGCGCTAAAATTTGACTGAGCCTTGACATCAGCCATTAAATAAGACATTAGCACTGCCTCAGTTTGGGAAATGTTGAGATTTATCTTGATGAACAGTAACGGCAGTTAAGAAAGTGCCCAGTTATTATGTCCGCCGTTTATGGCCTAATATCGAAAACGCTACTGATATCAGTTTCTACAAGCCACTAACCATTTGCAGGGGTCTAATGGGAAGCCCAGAGTAAACCTATTATAGTCAAGCAGTGCTTCTCTCTTCTTTCTCATTGTCAAAGAAGAGGTCTACATCGGGACAGTACCATGATCTGAGTGCTGCTGTGGGTGTCGGGTCAAAAGGCAGTGACTGCTGATAGAAAGCACAACAGCTATTAAGGAGAGAATAAATCCCTTTCAACATGAGGTCATGTCTAATTTAACTGCCACTCTGAAAGCCCAAGCACTATCCCCCCAGCACGAGATTCTGTTACCAATCAAATAAATTACTGGACCGGCCACTAGAGGTCTGGGATAGAGATCTGGTCCAGGACTCTGAGGCACACCAGCAGTCCAATACGGGGCAGAGCAGTGTAATTACAGGATGGCTCGATAATTGAAAACGGCAGAGATGAAAACATTCTCTGTGAATAACCCGCTCCCAAAACAAGAGCTGCATAGTTGTGGACTGGTGCAATGCAGGAAAACGTCATGGAAGTAAATAAGGAAAAGATCATCAGCACCATGTATAGGTCATTAGATGGATTTATGATGCATTCCTGGAGGCGGTGTTTAAAAACATGCCCGCCTTGCGGACGGTGGGAGGGAACGTGCGATTTGACACTAAATCTTCCTGTAGGTGCCATTGCTTAGATTGCTTAGTGAAGCGCCAACAATCCTAAGGGTTTTTTAGACTCCACAGCTGTATCTGTTTTAATGTACATGTTTCCATTTAGCCTTGGCTTAAATACAGAACGCTGCCCTATGGAAGGAAAGACAGGAATAAAAAAAGTGAAAAACAGGGTTTCATGTTGGTCTTAATTGTCTATGGAAAGACTGTCATATTTTCCACCGGGTAAGCTTGAAACCATTACAAGCTAGCCTTCATTAAATTTTCCACAACATTTTGCAGAAATGTCAGGAAGCAGCTGTGGAGGCACTGATTAATTGTCTTTCTTACTGGTTCCCCACTTACAACATTATCCCTTATTGAAATCACATCCTTGCTTTTTTCACTTCCTCTCACCTACATTAGAACCTCATGAGGTTGACTGAACCATGTATAAACGTAAAACCTGTGGTCAGTTGTTGACATTGAAATCACAGAACCCAAGGGGAAATGACTAACTCCAAAGGAGGTCTTAGCTTGGCTCTACCATAAAAGGGGTTTGGACACAGCTTGGATCTTGTAGAGTAACACATGTCAACCCTTCAGCCACATGAAGGTCTCTCCACAGCTTACTGGATGCAAGCGCATCAAAAAAAGGTGTTGCACAGGACTAGCCAAAGCAAGTGGAATGGTATACCTAAGAAAGATTTCCACTGCCAAAATTCTATAAAGAGAAGGTGCAAAACAAGACGGAGAGCATCTGGAGGTTGTGATCCCGAATGGAAGAGTTGAAACATCTGCCACAAGTGTGCCCTGGCCTCCTAGAGTAGAACAAATAAATGGCTCTAGTCACTGTCCAAGGATAAAAGTGGTAAAAGTCCAGGTAAAGTCAATATTAAATGTGTGTTCTCAGTTTGTCACACCTCAGAAAAAAAGTTTTATTAACCACCCAGCCAAATTTGAATGCAAAAAAAAATCTTGAAAAAATAAGCCGTCCTCTCTGCTCTCGCTCACTGGGGGCGTGTCCGCTCAACCACGCCCACTCACGGCAAAGCTGCCTTCTCTCACAACTTTCTCAAGCAGATTGATTTAAATAAGGAGACCAAGTTCAGTTGTTTTGTAAATTATAGTCACCACGTAATGTGACGAAGGCATAGCTAGATAACAAACTGTAGGCTGTAGTATCTAACGGCAGTGGCATTAAGTCATTAGTGAACAGACGAACCACTGATGCTTTTGAACTCTTGTTATTATGTGTGTGTTCGAAATAATGCAGCACTGCGCAGAACAATCAGTGTTTGACATCAAAGTACCGTGACAGCGATTTTAAGCGTCTGCTCTCTATGCCTCTCACTGCACTGATGTTACACAATGATCAGGTCAAACACAGCTCTTGTAGTTTCGCGGGAAGGGCAGTGCTAAATGGCTGAGGTTTAGACCTGCCCAATAAATCCTGTTCACAAAAATGGTGAAAAACTGTTTAACAGTATAGCTCTATCTTTAAGCATTATATAGTTCAGTCTTTGTAACATGTTTCAGCAATGCATTTCTAACGTTTATATTGTGTTTACGAACAATTCTCAAAATGGACTTTACAAGCACTGGTGGGCGAGCATGCAAGAGTGGGATGTTTGGCTGCCACTACTCTGAGCACCTTTAAAAATATACCATATCACTGTTCATGGCTCAAGCTTTGAAGCACAGGCATTTGTGACATCCACAAATATATCATAAGACTATATTTGCTCTGCTGTAGGGGCCGGAATACACTACATGACTAATAGTTATTTGGCCCTAGTTGCAGTCTGGACCCTTTAGCTGTTGGAGAGCCAGTCTGCTGTTTTTGGGCAGGTAAAGGTTAAAGATTGCACAGAAAATTGTGTCATGTATGACTTTGGGCTTCAGATTATGATTGCTTCTGGTCAGAGGATATCAGTCACTTTTTGGAGAAAGTTTTAGAACACATATAGCTTTCATTTGTCGTGCATCTCCTAGCAAAGAAATATGTACAATGCCCAGTTTTTCTCTGTAAAACAATGCCTATTGTTTTCAAATATGTAGTGTATTCATGGCATACATATAAAGAACTAAAAATTCTAACCAATACCAAAATATCCTTTGTTATCTTTGAACTTACTAAAAACATTCTTAAATATTGATTCATCTATATGATTCCACTCCCATGCTAATTAAAAGTTTTATTAGCCATGGAAAATCAGATATAATCAGCGATGCACTTTTATCTTCCTACTGCATCTGTGAGGCATGCAACCTCAGCACACGGTCCCGCCAGATGCACAGCCCAAGGAACATGTGTCTCCCTAACCTCACTTTTCCACTTTTTCCATATTAAACACCTGGGCCCTTCATGGCCTCCCAGAAACTCCCCATCCTGCTGTTTTTGCTTTTGTGTGGTGTGACATTGTGAACTCACCCAAAGGTTCTTTTGCAAGTCTGGGATCTGCTTGTTTCTCAGGGTAAACGCCTCACACTGATTCCTCTATGGTAGTCAGGTTAGGAAGATGAAGGCTGGGCAGTGGGGTGACAAGTAAGATCCCCTGGCCAGGGTGCTGAGATTATGCAGACCACTGTGGAGACAATGAAAGGAAACAAGTTTAATGATAATGTGAGACTAAATAGAGACAATCAGACTAGCTTAAGGCTCTTCATAACGAATAAATAAACTGGAACTGAGCATCTGCTAGAACAATATTTCCACTCCCTTTGGAGCAATCATGCTCTATTAATATAAATCCTCTGATGTGTTTATGCACAAAATCAAATTGCAACAAAGTATCTGTCTTTGACATAATGTACACAATGTTATGAGATTCAAACTGAACATTTCAAACATCACCCTTTCCTTCATTTGTCATCTGCATGATGGCATTGTGCATCTTACACATTGTTTTCTACATTTTTATTGGGCTTTTGCCCATTCATAAATGACAAAAAAAATTATATGCCACAATCAAAGACTGGACATAATCATACTGATTGGTAATCTGCCAGAATGAGGTTGTCTTATCATAAACAGAAATGCGTCTGACACAGTTTGTTGCCTTTAACAACACAGACACTAAAATGGCCAAAAAGGCCTTTAAGAAATTAAAATAGCAAAGAACACAAATGATGACCACAGGGCTCCATTGTTTGTGCCTGGAAGAGACTGAACCTTGGCCAGGAGTCTATGATGGAGAAAGAAAAAAATGCTGTAAAACTACTATAAAACAGGCACTTATGATAGCAAGTACGAAACAGGAACATGACTACAAATTGATGTATTCCTTTATCTTAAAATCTGAAAAATAAGCATGCATCTATCCATTAATACTAGGAAAATAAAGATACTAGAAGACGTCAAAAATGTCTTGAGGTCTTACTTCTTAGTTAAACAATTTGCATGGCCTTTTTTAGTGCTATTAAGGCCTACTCTCCAAAAGTCCATCTAGAGAAGCATGCTTCACAGTGTTTTCATGCTCCCTGCCTTGGAGTGAATGCAGCCAAGCTGTGCTCTTCAGCCCTGCAATCTAAAATGTGCCCCAGGGCTGGAGATATTACAAACACCATTATGCTGCTCTGCTGCACTAAGACAAGCTCAGCTAACCCAGAAAAACAAGACATTTCTGTGAGGTTGCATCACAATCTGCAGTGGAGCTCACCCAGGGTAAACACAGGCAACACTTCCTCTCACCCGCAACAGCAACAAAAAAAAAAACCTTTCACCAGAGCTCAGATCAAATCAAGACGTTTTAACAATATGTTTAATGTGTCCTTATAATATAAGAAATCATTAACTTTATCAACTGGAGTGAGGTATATTTTGGTTGCTGAAATTACTTTGGTGTCAGTAAACAAATGGTTTCTGCCAATGGTTTCTATGTTCTATGTAGGCTTATGATGCTTTTGGGTCCAGCTGCAGTATTTAAAAAACTAGCTGAAAAACCTTTACCAAGGAACTCACCCACAACCAAGGATCTCACCCACAACAGGTCATCAAGAACTCACAGGAGAAACTATTCTTACCACTGAGATGTGCTGTAATAGGGGCAATGATGAATGTTTGCTTCATTTAAAAAAAAAAAAAAAAAAGCATCCAAAATAGAGACCCAACACAGGGCTGTTAGCTAAATGAACAGGCGATGAATTGGAGATGTACAGGGTATAAATAACTGCCTGTAATTATATGCCTCCACTTTTTTCCCTGGAAATTATCATTTGAAAGTACTTGAGGACATGTGGCACATTTTGTCAAAGCTCTCATAAACTATGCTCTGTGCCACTCCACAGTGTGTGAATTAAAATGTAAAGAGTGACAAGTGAATGCATATTTTCTGTTTCAATGGTCTGGGTAATTTCAGAAAAATGATTTAGGTGGAAAACGCACCATATAATGTCATGCCATAAATGCGTTTCCAACCCCCTTCCCAACATCCTCACACCATTTTCTGCCTCTTTGTTTTAAAGTGAATAGGATTACAGAACTGACACAGGAAATATATTATTATGAAGCTGTTTCTACCCTAATCCATTTCCATTTACTTCAGTCAGAGAACACAAACTCCTCATAAAAATGAAATAAAGCAGCCTGATAAGTCAGGAGGAAGTCCTAGTTGTTCAGATGGATCTTATGTAATACCAAAACACTTAAACAATGCTTTATTTGAATGTTCCACTTCTATTTTTAATGTGCGTTGCATGCTAAGATATAAAGGCTCACTGCCAGATTAGATTTTTTTATTTATCTAGGTACATTTTTAGAGAGATCTGCAGTATATGAGTCACAGAATTTCAGATAACGATTTATACAGCCAGTTTATTGGGCACATCCTGCCCAACAATTGAGCGGCTGAGTGTAGCGCCGTGCATTTAGCCTTATTTATACTAAACTGGCTCTAATATTGCACGTGGTCAGTGACCACATCCTTTGAGTAAAATTTGTCAAGGCGACGAGCCTTCCTGTTGCCTGACTTCCACAACATTATTCAGGGTGCTAAATAATTAATGCAGAGTAATACAGAAAAGTTAGCAAGATCATTTGAGGTGGCATTAAGAAGCTAAATGTATCACAGAGGAGGAAGGGCCCTGGGGCTAGATGAGCTGTCATCATTCTGACTCGCCACTCATTGTACTGGCCCGCAACCATGGGAACCAGTGTGCACTCTGTCAGGTGCACCTGCCTCACCCTGACACCTTCATCGCGCTCACCACTATCTTCCATTTCCTTTTTTACTCATTCTCTTTAAAACCTCTTTCCTTCTGCCCATGTATCATTTTGCATTCTCTCACATGCCTGACAAACTATGATGCCAACCCAAGCCTCTTTTTGCTCAAGGAAGTCAGCTTAATGAAGCCCAGCTGGGGACAAATAATAGGGTGAGGAGGAACTGTAACTACCCAAAATAGATTGACAAAACACCAGTCAAATCCCCATTCATAGATTGTCATCGATATGTGCGACATTGGCCACTATGTGAACAAATCTACGCTCATGACCCTCCCAGCATCACAAGTTCTCCTCATCTCACATTCTCCTCCTTCTCCTCCTCCATAATTAATATCATTCTTTTTAATAAATACTCTTAACACTCTCTGCCTTTGTGTCTCTTTAATAGAACTTGTAGCTCCAGGCGCCATATAGAGACAATGCAATTACCTTATATTTAATGGGGCGACTTAAAAATTTATGGAAGGAAACTGGAAAGTACTTTTGACAAATGACACAACCAACAAAGGTGACAGCTCCCTCCTTCGGCTTAGTCTTAAAAAAGAAGGCAGAAAAAAGGAAAGGATCCCGTTAAACCATCACATGTCTTCCAGCGCAAACAAACAAATCAGTAGGCTCTGTTGTTCTCCTTCAGCCCCAGCTGCACACAATCCCCCACCGAATCCCCCGCTTCCATCTTTCTCTCTGCTTCCTTCCACCCTTTGATTCCCATGTCTCTTCATGACAGGGCGTTTTAATGGAAAGAGCACCTCTGATAGATGAGTGCATCAGTGAGGAATTCGGTGCATAGTTGTGGTCATGACATCAGAATCACACATTTTATTGTTGGGCGGTGAGTGTTCCCCTGACAGCCTAGGGTCCAGTGTTATGTTACCCCTCACAAGAGTTGGGAAATCTGGCTAAGTGTATTCTCTGATGGAACAGACTGACTTGCACTCGAATTAGCTCCAAAATGAAGATCAGGCCAAAATGAAGATCAGATATAAACGTGGCAAGATTGGCTTTCTACTTTAACTAATAAGTCTGATCTTCCCAGCAGACTGAGAAAGGGTTCTCTTCTGGTCAGTGGGTTGGCCATTACGACAGAAGAACTACTTTCACATGTGTCATGGTCTATGTTTGGTCAATCCAGAAGGGACCTTCCCATCTGAACAGTATCTACTAACCAAAAGGAAAAAACAGTGGCATAATGTATATATAAAATATTTATATCAAATATATCTAAGATATTTAAATAATAATAAAAAACAGCAACCATTATAGCATGGCTCCAATATTGAGAACAATTTAAATGCTTTGTAAAATCTTCAAGATAATAAAAGACACATTTAACAGAACCAGCCAGATACCCCTGTGGAAAATTGTTAGGTATTCAATGATTTACGAGTTGTCCAGTCTTAAAAGGCGAGAAATTGATTCATTGCTCACAACTAATTTGAAACATCATGAGGCGAATACCTCTAGAGGTTTTCTAGTCAAACAAAACTGCTGAAACAAAAATATTTAAGTCTCATGATTTATTGTGATTTAGGCAAGCTATAAAAGCCCTGATCACACACTGTTGATTAGGCAAAGTTCCAGAAGGAGTGCTGTCTCTCCATTGCTTGTTGATTTAAAGAGTCAGTGGAACCACATGACCAAGAACGAGGCACAATGAGCATCTCCTCAATCCAGCAGGTGTACAAGAGTTGGGCTTTCACTCTGTAATCAGCGCATTGGGAGACAGGATTTGGGCTGCACCAAATTGGAGCCACATGGTGTTTAATGGGCATTAATCACAGAGTGCCACGGCCATCCTGCGCAAGCCACGACAGTCGCCCCCAGAGCGAGCTAATCAGTGTCATCTTCTCCAGCCCTTCGCTTCGCTGTGCATCTGACTTCTAGGCACAGACTGAAAGGGGGAAGTGACATTTACGTCATTGGGGTATGAGTGGACCAGTTACCATCTTTGTCACCCCTTTCACAAGCAGCTCTCTTTTCGGATCTGAGGCGGGTCTCAGCGAAGGAATGGTGCCAGTATCGGCTCGAGTCCATCCACTGCCAAGAGAATCCTCCCCTGAGATTGAAACGAGGGAAGTGTGACTTATATCACACAAGCTGAGCACATCGCATTGGGTGTGATAGTAACACAGAACCGTAACAAGCACCCCGAGAGAACGGCTCAAGGAACCTGCTCGTAAAACACCCCATCCCGGCCTCCATGCCTGCCGAGGGACGAAGAAGAACCTCTCCTCGAGGACCACGGCAAGGTCACTGGGTTCAGCTGTCTTTTGCCGCGTAAGGCAAGTCCGCCCACTTGTCCTTCTGTTCTTCTCTCTCGTTCCTCTACTGAAGAAAAACAAGAGCAGATTCTTCATGATAGCACCGTGAGTCAAGCTCGCTCTATCTGTTCCAATCTCCGCACTGTTATACAAGTCAAGAAGCTGGCGCTGAGCTGGTCTCTGAGTCAGTCTGTAAAATACATCCAGGCCCCGTCTGTCCAGTTTCCACTCATTTTCTTTCTAACATGCCTTTTCACCAATTTACTTCAGCCGAGGGGGAGGGCGGTTGTTAAAACTACCCAGGCAGTTTGGTGGGGACTTTGACACAGCAATGGCAGCTATTTGGGCTGAAATGAGAGCTTTACGGCTGTGTAATTGATGGGCTCGGGCAGCACAACCACCGCACAGTGCCATTACCCTTTGAGAGACATGCGCTCCTTTTATAGAAGCCCACCATATATAAACATACCAACTCAAGGTTGAGGAGTCTGGAGACTTGAGGCAGCAATGGCTATTAACACCCAATCAGCAATGGCACCAGTGAATGAAACGCAAAACAACATTTCCCAGATTGTTGGCTGGAGAGTAATGGGAGAATAATATAGTGTACGATTTCCTGCTAAATTATCTGAGGTGACGCTAGACATTTTTCTTCCTGGATATTAGGTATTGCAGCAGGAAGAGAGTCTTCCTGTAATGGTCTTTGATAGACCTGTAGTGAGAAACCAGCTGCTTTCAGCAGCATCCTCTAACCAATAACCCACTGCATTCTCCTAGGGGTAAACAGCACTTCCTGTGCAGTATTCTCTTAACACGGCGCCACTTCTTCCATCCCTGCATCCCCGTCTTGATTTATGATGAAATGTCCTGAAACCTGCATTACACAATTTACAAGTGAAAAAAGTTTGCATAATATTTCCTTCCATACATCAGCAAGAATTCAGAAAGAGTAAATGAGGGTGTCCAGAAATATTTCAATACAGCTTTATAGGTGAGTTTGCGTAAGAATTTTAGTTCTGTATCTGCAAAGTACAACTTTCCATAAATCTAGAAAAAATGTATTGCTGCCAGAATTGTTGGTTGATCAGTTCATTTCATTAGGTGACATTACAGTCTACTGTATTTGTTAAGCTATTAGAAACTGTTAAATTTTAGATAGATAGATAGATAGATTTAGCAAAGCCTAGTGAGTGACAAGCCTCCTTTCAGGAAGTCAAGAAGTTTCACAATGAAGGGAAGTTGTGCATCAGACTTTTCCATAATCCTAAAGACATTTTCAATGCACACAAATATGTACTTCATTCTAGGTCAAAGGTGACCCTGAGTCCAGGAACTAATGCAATAGTCTTTCTTGAATTCATGACTCATAGTCACACTTCTAGCAAGAGACACTTCCAAGCTTCGCAGCAGTTAAAAGAAAGAGAAGGACTTGTGGGCCTACATGAACGGCACTTTAGGCAACGTAATGAGTGCGTTAGTCTTCCTCTTGTATTTCTGGAAAGTGGATCTATCATTGCTATACCACAAACACTGAGAAAAGCTGTTTCCAGGGGGTGAAGTGCTGATTCACCACTGCAGGGATAACAGTGCCGTGGTCATACCATTCTCTAGCCTTTGATATCCACTCTGCTGTGTCTGCACTGTGCTGTTTTTAAACCAACACCAGCGTTGAGGAGGCTGGGCTGGTGCTGAAAGCACTTCTTCAAGACAAAGAGTTTCCTGAGAAGAACTGACAGTGGTTAACACATAAACGAGTCACTTCCACACTGCAAAAGAAAAGCAGACAGAGCAATATGCTGATTCGACCTCGACAGTGCTCCATTTCCAACTACACAGGAGGATTTTACCCATGATCAGAGTGCATCACCAAGCCATTAACAGAGCTGAGAAAATTTGACATTTTGCGGCTCTCCCCTAAGACCCGATAGAATAATATTATTGCTGGAGAGAGAGTGCCCTGCCCTCCAACCACTCCTATAATTAAGAGTGAATACAGGCCACAGGGGACGATCCTGGGGGCCAAGAATATCAATCAGTTACCCCGCAGTGTTTCTCTGGGCTCTGCTGGCTGGCCCACATCATAGAGAACACAAGCCTGTTTGCTCTGTGGCGCCTGTCCCTTTAACTGTCACTCAGCTTGAGACAGACATGCGCGGGAGATAATAACAGCCCCCTCCGAAATCCTCCCAATGCATTAATATCGAAGTGCAGGACTAAAGTGGCCCACTACAGTCAAGCCTGGCAGTCAAGGCCACATAATCCAGCGGAAATGGAGAGGGAGGGAGAGAGCATTTTGAGGCACTTGAGTCCTAAGGACATGGTTGCATTTCCAAAAACAGGACCCTGTCTTTATGCTGTGCCTGTGGGAAGAGCTTGTAAAGTAGCTTTTGTCCCACACGCACAATAACAGTGCCGGAGTCACACCTCGTCATGCCGTCCAGGTGCCAACTTTCCCAGGAATCAGCATATTTCCATTTCCCACAAGAAAACAAAACACTGTCAAGAGTCACGTTCTACTGACACCAACTGCAACCAATTCTTGATGCTAAGATCTTTATCAGAGTATGGCCTTTCCCACAAATTGGGCCTATCTGTGTAATGCGATTAAAGCCTTTACTTCCAGGAATCTGACGGAGAGACAAAGCGTCTTTGGTGTCTGGCTCAAGTGCTGAGGGTGGAACTGTCACAGCTGTGTGAGGAAGGAGAGGAAGCCACTGTGGCATCATAATTATGGCATCTTCAGTAAAATAACAGCATCTCCATTTCCTCTACATGGCTTCTCTTTACCCCTGGCTTTGTGCCTTTAACTCATCGGCTGGCTAATGTAAGATACATTTTCAGATAGTCTTTTCAGATGCATTTTTGGTGGTCACTTCTAAAAGTCTGTTTATTCCTGTAAATGGAAAAAAATTATTTCAAATGCACACCTATAATTGCAATCATTTCATCCAGTCTTTTTCAGCACAAAAGATGTGGCTAAAATAATTAACATTTTTGACAGACCGGCAGCAACAATGTTTTGCTGCTTTACAAAAGAAAGCCTGCTTTCAACCTCAGAATAAAAAAATAAAGCATGTAATGATGACAAAGTTTAAAATGAGAAATAAAATGTTGTGAAATATAAAAAGTCACATAGTGAGATATAAAGTCACAGTTACAAGAAATAAAGTTCCAATTGCAAGATATAAAGCCATATGTTTGAGATATTGAGATGTTGAAAATCATAATTAATTATAAGAAATAAAGTTAGAATTCTGAGAAAAGTAACTTGTATCTAATTCTGAGATTCTGCTGATGTGACAAAAATGTTTTTTAATAATGGTGTGATTCTGGGATAAATGTGTTATAAGATATGAAGTCAGAATTAGTTTTTTTAGGGATCTGATGTAGAGTGTTTTTTTAGTAAAAGAGAAGTGTCAGGAAACTATATTAATTCAGTCTGCTTATCTAAATCTGTCCGTCTCAATCCAAAAGGGCCAAGTGTGCACACAGTGGGGACAGATTTTTCTGCCCTTTCTTGAGTGGCTTAAGACCTCTGAGGTGCTGCTGAGATCAGAGAGAAACAGGAGATATTTCATTAAGAGAATACACAGGTGTTACCTGTGATTTTGATGCATTTACTAATCCTCTCCATCCAGTTGTTCAAGATAGTAAAATTAACAGAGAAGATGTTATTGCCAACACTAAGACTACAATCACAGAAAGTCAGCGAATGCAGCATCCCAGGTTGCTATGCTAAAATCCACACAGCGACTACTACTGTTGAGGCTGCAACTGTGTCAGTGACGTTGGAGGAAGTGGTAATGTAAAGGTGCGAGCTGAACTCCCACAAGACTGTAGCTACAACACCACAACAGTGCAGGCGACTGACTCGCTCACACACACATACAAATCCGCCCACATGCAAGAGCAAATCTCTATAGCTCTCTTTGAGTGAAGAGACAAAGGATGTGAGGTGAATAATGATGAATCGCTTTGCCTTTTTTTGTTACGTTTGCACTGGCTTAGAGTGGCAGGCTCTAGGTTTTCCGGCCATGGAATTGGGGTCTGACACACAAACACACACACTTGGGCCCAGAGCAAACACTGATTAATAGTTCCAGGCTTGGAAACTCTGGGTACCACTGAAAGAAAACAGGCCAGATTTCCCCAGACCAAATACTACCTGTGGAAAAGCTGGGCACTAGCACGCAAATACGCATATTTGTGCAAAACAAGCGCAAAGTAGTTTCTGATGGCATTGTTGTTTTTTTCTTTCCCTTGTTGTGAGTCTCTTTGAGAAATTATTTTTCCAAGCTGCTTGGAAAGTGGAAAATCAAGCAGCTCTCTGGCGTTTTCCACATCTGTCATAACGTGACGAGTCCTCTCCTTGGGCATGTTCATTTCCAGAGACAGGTCCGTAGTGTAATCTGACCATGAATTTCCATTTCTAAAAGACACAACTACATCACAAAGGCAGCACAGTGGGGATGGAAGCGCTCATTCAGAATTTCTCAGCCTCTCCCAGCACTGGGACGAAACCCCTCAATACAAAATTAAGATAATTGTTTTTCCAGTTCCATTGACTTGCAGCTGAGCCTTTCCGTGTGCCCATGTTTCCCGCTTAGCTTGTTCCATATCATGTTTGTACAGTGGCCGCGTTCAGCTTAGTCATATGTGATACTGGGGAGTTGTGAAAAGCAAAAAGAGATATTATGTGGCTAACAGGTTAGAAGATTCCCTTGTGAAGCACTAAAACAATTAACAAATTGGAGAAATATTACACTGTAACAACTCAGACCTTATTACAGACCAATCTACATTTACTGGTGTATTGAAACAGCAAAAAAACCCTCTCCATGAACTGGAGAACTCAAACTGCAGTTTAGTGAGTCAGTTATTGATTCTGAACCCATTTTAACTGATTCAGTGAGTTAATTCAGTAAAAATTTAATTCAGATGAATCCATTGAGTAATTCATTCATTTGTCTGATTCACATAGACATTTGTGAGTCTTTTTAAATAATTCTTTATAAGAATCAGTTATTGAATCAGCCTACACATTGTAAATATATGACTCACTAAAAAGAACCAAGTCATTTGGTATTTATTTATAATACACCAAGTAGTTGTATGTATATGGTTCTTTAAAGAGAGCCAGGTCATGTTTGTGAATAAGACTACAGTGTTATGCTGTATGAATGTGCATCACAAGAATTGTTTATGTGTGATTAGCCCAATACTTTACATGCAGACTAAAAAAAGTGTTTTCTTTCTATAATTTTGTGGTACATGTACATTTATCTCATCACATTCATTTCACAATCACAGACTCAAAGGCTCAAATTCACTACTCAGGTTTATCATATTTTGCATAACTTACAAGTCAACACTGAGTATGTCATTCTAAAAGCAAACTATTGTCTATCAGCACCTCCTAAAGTGAAAACAACACCCATGCCCAGACACAAATCAAATGCTACAGTCGAAATGGCCATCGCAATTTCAACAGGCAATTTCCCCCTCCGATTCCGTTCCGAAAAACACGTCTGCCACAGTCAAGCAACTTGAACATTCATTTCACCTGACAGACACGAAACCCTTTTTTCAGTTTTCAGGACCGTGTAACTGTGGAAGAGAGGAAAGTTCAGTTGATGTCATAAGCTGACTCTCAAGGGGAAAGCCCTGTCTTACAGAATCAAATCCAGACAATGAAGTTCTTGCTTCAGCCTTTCGTCCTCAGAGATCTGAGCTAAGTGTGAAGCAAATACAATTCAGTGCAAAGAAAGGGGGATGAGCACACAAAATCCCGAGATGTCAGTGTTACGTAACACCCAGGATGCCCTCTTTTGTGTCTCTGACAATGCAGACCTCCTCGCAGATGGAAGGGATGAGGTGTCACTGAGGTCCAACGCCTAACTCGGTGGAGAACCTCGCGGTGAACTCTGGCAGCGTGTGTGTGTGTGTGTGTGACTTACATAACAGATGCTGCGCTGTCTCGCTGGGGCGGAGGGGTACACAAACTGTGCTGTGCGAGTCTGTGTGTGTGTGTCAGAGGGGTGGAGGGGTACACTAGCTTCTCTGTTAAGCGTCTGAGGTCACTGCTGGCCCCCATCACAAACAAGTCCTCATCATCTGGCCTCGAAGCAGGAACGCACACATGAGGCCTCTTGAATGTTTAAGTGTGTTCGTATGCTGTTTGTGTACATCTCTTAAGGGGGTGTAAGGATCCCAGGAGAGCTTGTTTGTATGTGTGT
Organism: Puntigrus tetrazona; assembly: GCF_018831695.1. Taxonomy (NCBI): domain Eukaryota; kingdom Metazoa; phylum Chordata; class Actinopteri; order Cypriniformes; family Cyprinidae; genus Puntigrus; species Puntigrus tetrazona. Next base: position 19,126,408 of record NC_056718.1, read on the forward strand.
ATTTACATTTATCCCAGGAGACACATCAGACTAGGGCTAAGTGAAGTAAATAAACACATAAACAAACCACATAGGCAAATCATGGCCATTATATATATATATATATATATATATATATATATATATATATATATATATATATATATATATATATATATATATTTTTTTTTATTTATTTTTTTATTACATGAAGCAAGAACGCATGTCTCATGGCTGCCCCAATAAATATATTTACATGTGCAGTTATAATCAAGCTACAGATTCTATCTGTCTGCCCATGTATACATGCATAATTGAATATTTAAAGGATTCCATTCATGTTGCACATTTTTGCACAATGTTACCCGATTAACATGCTGAAACATCACATTATGCAGGTCTGCTAGTTGCACTGGTACAATATCAGTCAGATTACATAAAAATGATTACATTTAAAAAAACAAAAATGTAATTAATATTTACTAGTCTGTCTTAATTCATAATAAATAGTTTTAAATCTTAATTTAAAGGCACTTTAGGCATTACTACAATACAAAAAGTATAATAATTTCAAGATTAGCTAAATATTACTTAGGCCTAGATGTTTTTTAAATTATTGGTTTAGATTAAGAGTTAGATGGTGACAAAGGTAAAAAATAAATAGGGCTAATGAACATTGTCAATTAAATATTCATTATCGAAAAATATAGATAAATTACTATAGTTAAAGTCTGTCTAGTGTTTTGGGTTCACAGTTCCATTAATCAGTTCTTAGTAAGTAGTCAGCAATATTTGCCACCCAGGAACCAAAAACTGCTAAAGTCATCTAGATAAAAATAGTTCCCTGGTAAATATAGAACAGAACACTCTAACAATTTGTAATCTGTCATTTTCACGTTTGTCACTGCAGCACCTGATTGAGATGTTTGAGATTAATATAGAAAGAACACCCAAATACTACGTCATGATGATGATGATGATGATGATGCTTAATGAAAAGGATCTGAGCTAAAGCCGCCACGTCACAACTGCACCTGATTAACACATAGTTCTGGGATAAATTTAGAACAGAACAATCAAATAATACCAAACATGGATTGTAACACTTCTAAAACAAAACAAGCTTGATTCCATTTTAACCCAGATTAGCCGTTTGTGTACTTTCTATTGTTGAGTTGTAGTGAAATGTGACTATGTCAAATCTGCTCAAGAATCTCAGACGCAGACGTCACACGTTCTGAGTGTGTTAATTCGGACTTCATCAGAAAAAAAAAAAAACTTCCTGATACCATTGTTACTGTGTAAAATAGACTGCTAAATGAATTCTAGGCACGACCATTTATTTGCTGAAAAAGCCTGATTCAATATCCATGGCACTGTATTTGAACTCTGCGTGTTTATATATCTGACACAGATAATACAAGCATAGGACTTCTAGAAGGTAAGAGTCAGTACGGCTACATAACATTTTGCGTTGTGTTGGCTGTATTACATCTACAGGACATGATTTTCTGGTATTGTTCTTGTCAAAATATGTTCTGACAACTATAAATCCACCCATTTCAAGCACTAACAAGAATAAAATAACATTCAAACTGAAGTCTGGCTTAGAAACCTTTTGTCTGTGTATTATGCAGCCAATCCTCTACCATGACACATTAGAAATCTATCAACAGTTCCTTTTCGATTTTCCATCGCTAAAAACACTTAACCTGCGTTTAATTACTTTTGGATCAACAAACTCTGAGCGAATGACTGCCTCACCTGCCAGCTCATGAGGTCACAGTATATTGCACGCGCGAAAACATGCACGCATGCAACCCTATCCACACATTATGTGGTGTTGCATTGCAAGCTGATGATTGGAGAAGTGGGGAAAAGGAGTGTACGGGTTTTTTTATATCACTATTAAACGAGCCATGAAGGGGCCACCCTAAGTTGTCTCGGAAAGAGGCCCCCCAGTCAGGAATGTAGCAGCCGTGCCGCCCGGGGCATCTGTGCACTGGAGCCACCTCACTGGAGGAATTTCCAGCGTTCTTATAAAACTGATAATGGGATGTGTACGCAGCAGGAGTGGAAAATCAGAGGTGCGTTACGAGGTTTTCCACATTCCTCCCTCTCCATGGGCCAGACATGCGTGCCCTGCATATGCTGGAGTCTGAGTGTGTGAGGATCTCTCAGTGTGTTTATGTCTACCTGCTGACGGGATATCCCCACAGGCAGTCCACTGGTGTTGTTTAACACAGACAGAGTTTCGGTGTATACGCTGCAAAACCTTCAATGGATATGGAATGCCATAAGGCATTTTATGCAAACATGTAGACCGAATAAAGTCTAGACATTTGAAAAGAATGGGAAAAGACATCAGACATTTTTGGAAACAAGTTTTTAAAGTCTCTTTATGCTCACTGAGGTTGGATTTATTTGATTAAAATCGCAGTAAAAACTGCTATTAAATACTATTACAATTTAAAGCAACTGCTTTCTATATAAATTTATATTAAAATGGAATTTATTCTGCCAAGAGCAAAGCTGAATTTTCAGCAACCATTCACACACTCAGAAATCATCTCACATAATTCACATGCTCACATAACATTTATGATTATTATTTCTTACAATAATAATGTTGAAAATATTTTTGTGGTGCATTTTGATTGATGAATAGATTGCTGTAACACATAACAAATGTCTTAATTGTAATTTTTGATCTGTGTAATGCATCCTTGCTAAACAGAAGTATTAATTTCTTAAAAAAAAAAAAAGGTTAAGACGTTTTAATAGTATATCAAACTTACGGCAGCTAAGGTTTCATTCTTCAGGGCCGCATGCTGACTTAATGCAACCAATAACTGACTCCACCAAACTGCAATATTCATACAATCCAATAGCGGAGCCAAAAATTGATACCCCTTTTCTCTAAGGACGCCCATTTTTATTTCCAACCTGGACAGCTTTGGCCGTCTCCATGGGTGATAAATGTAGACAGAACCAAATAAAGATCTAGTTTCTCCCACTGCTGAATGGCTTCCTGCTCGGCTTTTGTTTGGTGTGACTGTACGCAGATGGACGAGTGGCAGTCTCCTCTCCTCAGTATCACACAGAGATCTGCCTTAACTGGCAGTGAGAAATGAACAACACGAACACTCAGCACAGTGGGCATATGGGGATTGGCCTTCTCCATTACAAACATTTACAGCAATTTTACAATGTTTCAGTGACGCTCCTTTTCCTGGGATAACAGTTTAAGTAAGTTCTAATGTTGTAGTTTCAAGTGATTTAGCATAATGCAGTAGCTTGGGTCAAAGGCTGATGGCTAGATATGGATTAAATTAATATGTGAATTTTCAGCTACATCACAAAAATCATGATACTGTACTGTACTGTGGGTGATTCTGATCAAGTATGCTATTATCCATAACCTACATAATAATAATTTTAAAAATCTGTAACACTTTTTTTACACTATTTTAGCTTATTAGAATGCAAATTATTAGAATATTAGTCATTTATTAGTAGTAATTAAGCATATATTAATGCCTTATTCTACATGACCTTATTCTACATCCTACCCAATACCTAAACAACTATCTTAGTAATTATTAATAAACTGTTTATTAACAAATTAGTTTACTGAGGGAAAAGTTGTAGCTAATAGTGAATAAGTGTTCCCAATAAGTGTTACCAAAAAAAATTAAAAATTGTAATTACAAATTAATTTATTGATATTTTTTATTTAATTTATGTTATTTAACAACACTATTCAAACATTTAAGGTCAGTAAATACTTTATTATTTATAAATTAATAAAATAACACTTTATTTAGTTAAGGACTTCTTTATTCTCATTTTATGATTACAAAATTAAAATTGAAAACTGCTATTTTACACTTTAATAATATTTTAAAAAATTACTGCATTCACTGTATTTTTAATCAAATAAATGCACCCTTAGGTAGCATAAAACATAAAAAATGTGTATAGGCGCCTTCTGAATGGTAGTGTACCTGACAAGCAATGTATCCTTAATTGAGAAGTATTTACAGTAAATCTAGTAATAATGGTTTCAAAGAAAACCATCAGTTCTTAGTGGTATCGAAGCTATCAAAACAATCCTAGTTGATGCTGAAAACCGATTTAAGAAATCAATATATCCATAATCAGACATTAAACATCAATGCTTACCAAGGGCGGAGGTTAAAAGGCAGTAATGTTCAGCCATAAATAAACAGTCATGCTATAATGTTCATAGATAAGTGTCATGCCCACAGCATTATGTGGTCAGATCTGTGTCGCACTGTAATGAGGGCTGCTATGCTAGCGGCAGTTTTTCTATTTCCTTCCCTCTGTCCTCCCACTTACTTACACACTCCTGTCTCTCCATCTCCACACACATAACATGTACCCCACGGCAGCATTAACAAACTCCTGTGGTTTTTAAATAGAGCAGCACAATCTCAGTCACAGCAACCCACGGCTGCTGCCTCTCCATCTGCCTGCAGATTTTTTTTTCCCATTTCCTTCCATTTCTTTTCTGTCTATTCCTCCCTCTGACTCAACTCATGGCTCCTTCCATTCACAGGCTAAAAATACAAGTGAGGCCCTCACCTTGCCTCGGTGTCAGCGCGTCAGAGCGTCAGTAGGATGAATAAACGTCAGCTGCTCTCTTCTCTATGGTGGTTGAAGATTCAGGTGGGTTTCGTTACAGTAACCTATCTCTTTCTCTATTAATCTGGTTCTTTCCTGTTCTGAAACCTCTGCATGATTCCCTTATGAAATGCCACACTCTTTGTATCTCTGTCCACAGATAAAGAAAGATGATGCATTGCCAACGGCCTCCTCTAGCATCATTCCTGTATCATTTTTCATTTTTATAATCTGTGTTGCAGTACTAAAAAGCTATGAGGAAGTGATTAGCAAACAAACACGTGCTCTAGACATGTTAAGCTGTGGTGCTTTGTGTGGGAAATAGGGTTTAAATCTGGTCTATGCACAGGTTTACCAGAACGATGCTGATGCAGGCTGGTTTATGCTGTTAACAGTCACTAGAGAAGCGTCACTGGCAACTAAAATAAAAGCAAATACACTTTATTAAATAATGATTCAAATTAAGAAAATAAATTATAATTAAAAGAATATGATTAAAATAATCATATAAAATAAGTAAAAACTTTATCTTGCCGAGGAGGGAAAATGTCTATTTTTCCATTTAATTTAAGCGCTATAATTATTAAAATTTGAAATTCCAAAAAATTAAATATACTTTTTAAAATAGTATGATTTAATTTATAAAAAAATAAATGAAATAACCTAAATATTATTTAAAAATAAAGTACTAAAATGATTCCAACAAAAATTTATTTTAAAAAATAATACAAATTAAACACAACAATAATATTAAATAATAAATAATATTAATAAACTGATTAAAACAACAAAATTTAACTATAATAAAAAACAAACAAATACAAAATAGACAAAATAACAATTATTCTAAAACAACACTAGTTAGAATAAAAGCAGCTAAAATGCAACATGTGCTTGTGACCAGCCTCATTCTCTACAAAAACCTCCAAAAAAAGGGATTTGTTGAAACGATTGCCTATAAAATCTTGCGTCCAGCATGGAGTGACTCATATGCTGGATGATATGTTTTATAGGGTACAGTCCACCAGCCTGGTGTGTAAAGCCAGATTTTTTTCAGCATTAATAATGGAGGCCACAGACTCTCAGAGAGCAGAGGGAGTCTGGGTGAGAAAAAGCAGAAGGAAAAAAACTCTGATATGTCTGACAGGGCTGTTTGGAAAAAGAAGAGATAAAAAAAGACCCTAACTTTAAAAAAGCGCCTGACGTTCAACTTTAAACTTTTACCTTTAAACCATACCGTAAAGGTGAGTTCAGACAGGGATGTCGGATAAATTTATGCCTGCGCAATAAAAGTCTGTAAATATATGCTATTAAACGTCAAATCTGTACCTGGGATAGATCTGAACCGTAAATTGCTTTTATGTGAATCTCGATTGTAGCGAACCGATTTTCCAGCGTGAAGCTGCCAGGAATGTGGCTGATTCAGTTGAGACAGGTGGGCTCACCTGTGATTCCATGGAATAAACCCACCATTTTCCTGGCTGTCGCCGCTCTCCATTTCTCGGATCCGAGCGCCGCGAGAAGCCTCACCTGAGCAAAGGTAAAGTGTCTTTGTGCGTCTTTCATCTCGCTGTTGTCTTTTCATCTTTTCAGGCTGAGAATGTCATGAGTCTCGCTCTCTCTTTCTCTCCATATGATGTCTTAGCTGACCCCAGGCCTGGGCTAATGTCAGTGGGCCATCTGTGGTAGGAACCCTGGGGCCCAAGTGGCAGAGGGCCACATGCCTGCCTGCCCACTTCCTGAGTTCAGCCCACACACTGGGCCTGGCCAATGCTATGCCTGCACACACACGTACAGTATAATGCACACAGACACGTACAAAATGCTGCCGGCGATGCTCAGTACACACTCAAACACTGGAATCTACATTCACATGCTTTAAGTCGAGAGGTCAGCGTGACTGAACTTCCTGCCCACTCTGTGCTGCGTTACTTGCGTCTCAAGACGTAAACAGCATGATTAACAACTGTAATTCAGGAGATCACGTTAAAAACAAATCATGATTGTGAATCTCAACGTCTATTCCACCTTCTTTCTCGCTGAAGTGTGAGTCACAGAGTGCTTGCCCATTTGGCTCAGGACGGGTATCCAGGTCTCACTGTTTGCTACAGATCTGGCATTGGCCAGGACCGAACAGAAGGTATGGAGAGCTTAGCCCAGTCGGATATCAGGCCACAGACGCAGAGAGGGGACGCAGTCAGGGTCTGTCCAACCTCCATCCATACACCTCCACACTCTTCTGGCACTCGGATCAGTGACATTTGCGTCACAAGGCACAGCTAGAGTAGGTTTGAATGAAAGCCTCAGCATTCATTATGAAAACCTGGCCATGCTGTTTTCGATCAGACCCTGCTGCAATCGCCCTGTAGTTGCTCATCTGTGGTTTCTAATGGCAGCAGCTGTACATTTCACCAAATGTTTCTTCTGGTTTTAATTGGGGCAAAATAAAAGGATATGCATAAAAAACAAATGAATGTATATGGGCCATCAGTCTTTTAGCTGTACAAAAATGTAAATATAAACAATGATATAATATTATATATTTCCACATTTAAAATGGTATTTATTATTTTCATTATATTATATTACTATAGCTACTGCGCAAAAAAATATTTCATTTGAAGATATTCTAGGTGTAATACTAAAGCAAAAAACTTTATTTAAAAAATTATTTAAAAATATATTAATTCAATTAATTTACTAAATGGCAGTGACTGATTTCTGAATGAATTAGTCAGTGTTTTAAATGGGCTTTTCTGCTTTTCAATTACTGTATAATATAATATAATATGATTAATCATGATTAATAGCATCCACAATTTTAAAGGTTTTCAAGCCAAAGTTTTTGTATACATGTGTGTGTGTGTGCTTTGTGTATTTATTATGTATATATAAATATATGTGTATATATATATATATATATATATATATATATATATATATATATATATATATATGTGTGTGTGTATATATGTGTGTGTATATATATATATATATATATATATATATATATATATATATATATATAATATAACAAGAAAAATGTATAGGCTCTGAAGCAAAAATAAGAAAATGCTTAACCGAATAGAAGAGTAGTGAACAGGAAGCAGACAACATAGGCAGACCATCTACACGTCAGCATAATTAATTCATAGAATAGCCACATTAACTCACACAAAGGTCAGAGAAGTTAATAGGGGCAAAATGCCAGTCTTGTCACCATGGACACGCTGCCTGTCTCCTGAGCATCTCTCTAATACCGCACTGGGAGCAGCCTTGACTTTTACCCTGCACCGATGGTCACTACAGAATCATTCAAGAGTCCAGATGCCGAACCCGTTGTCAGGAGACAACAAAATACAAAGATATTTCATCCGTATCTGTCAACACATGACAAAACGAGGCTTCTGTGTCAGCACAGAAAAAAAGCGAATCACGCGGGAGGGGCGAGCATGGATGTGGTGATTGTCTCTTTCACTCCTCTTCAACAGAAGGAGGAGTGCAGTGGTGCAAGGTCACTGAGGATCATTCAGGTGTACAGGTGGCCTCCTCCTGCCATCTGTACTCTGTGATTCTCTATTCATTTCACTTTCCAAATGGAGCTGCCTTCAGCTTAGCCACTGAATGGCGGAATTTATCATCAGAACACTATTTTCTGTACTTCTAAGAAATCAGGTCCTTAACTGTAAATGGCTGATTCTAATCAGCATGCGAAGATGCATAACATCCACTTCTGTCTGGAAAGGGAATAAAAATGTGTCATGATTAAAAGGAAAAGGCATACTAACGTGTGAAAATGAGTGGCGAGCCTTTCGGCGGAGAAACTGTTTCATTCAAGTAAAGCTTGAAAAGAGGAAGTGTACAAAGACAGCAAAAGCAGGGACACTGTGTAGGAAACACAAAAGAACACAAGGTTAGATGCTGAATGAAGTGCTGGTCTGTTGTGCTCTTCGAAGGCTGAAAGAATCTTGATAGTTGGACAAATACTTATATAGCATTTTTATGGTTTTAAAGAAACTTTCTCTCTTTTTTTTCCTTCTGTGAAATACAAAAGAAGGACTTTGATTAATGCACTGTTATCTTTTTTCATTGCAGTTAAAATTAATTGGGAACCGGAGGTTTTGAGATTCAGAAAACAAAACACAGAATAAGCACATAAGTATAAAAGCGGTCGTTATTATTTCTGCACTATATTCCAGGTCTTAAATAGTGAAAGTGAGGCATCTGAAAAACTCAATTTAAGCCATTATCTTCCCTAACTCACCTTGGGCCATTCTGTAGATAAGAAGTGATCTATAATTTGTAAACAAAAATGATTAATGGAAATAAAGCTATAACTGCAAATAATTAAATAATGACCTAACTACCTGAAAAAAGTTTAAGCTGGTACTAAAACCACTAAAACTGAAATAAGAAACAAATTAAAGCTAAATAGGAATATACAATTATATTAAAAATATTAGTAAACATTATAACAGTATATAGTACATAGTAAAATAACCCTATGAATCAACTGATTTGTTGACAAACACTAAATGCCTCTTTCTAAAATGTCTTTCCTAAACAGACTGAACATATGTCTTCAGAAGACTTTGCACATGGACGTTTATGATCCCTTAAAGCTTGAAATCTTTAGTCCCATTTAATTAAATTATATAGACAAAAGTGAATCGTTAAAATTGTCTCACAGGAAAACCTACAAGTTTGAAATGACATGAGGGTGAGTAAAGAGGTGAAAAAATCCTTTGAATTCCTTTCAAATGAAACAGTAATTTGAGAGAAAAAAAAACAGGAGATCCCTTCCAAGGACTTCTGGGAGCATAGGTCTGTCAATATGTGTCACACATACACACAAATCCAGAAAAACAGGACTTTGGGCTAATCAAATAATAGCAAGCAGAAAACAAGCGGTAAAGAATGCAGTGTCCAAACCTGGACACAATTACGTCCTGTCCCAGTGCCAAGACAGAGCAATTGATGAAGCGGGGTTTGTATCTGGTTGTTGTGCACGAGGGTCTGTTGTAATCCCGTGAGTGCAGCGGTGACAGGCTAACATCGCATTACTCTCATGCTCACGGGCGGACAGAGCTCCCGCTCCGATCGGTAATTGCTTTCTATCACACCGACAGGTCAGAAGGATCCGTGGTGGTAGGCTTCCCTCAGCTGACACACTTTAGATGTTCAGAGCCCAAGGGAAAAAAAAAACGAACTCCAAACAAACAATGAAATGTTTACGCAAACCAGTCCGCGCACTTGATAGTCCTTAACGCACGTCAAATAGGGCATTTCCCGAACCCTGTCCCAGAGACACCTCTCCGAACTACAGTACAGCCGACGAATCCAGAACGTCAAGTATTTGTGAATGGAAAATGCTTTAGCACACTTGGCAGGGAGGATCATTTCACTGCTATCAGACAGACATATTACAATTCTTTCACTCTACGCAAGCAGACATACAACAAGAGGAGGAGGATGGTAAAAAAAAGGAAGAGGATACGCTCTCCTGCCCTGCATTTCAAGGTCGCTGTAAAGGTTTCTAAATGGAACTTAGTTGGTACGTTCATACAAGTCTAAGTTTTATGCAAAAGAAACGAATGCATCTTTAAACTGGTGACTTTTAACTAGGAGTGGGATACATGCGCTGATGACATTCGCTTGGTGTTTCCCTGCGTTATCACCAGAGCTATCCCTCACATAATGAATTATGCCATGCTGATAAGGCAGACAGCTGTGTAGAGGGGGGGCATATCCGGAGACAGATGAGGCGCATTGTGCAAACAAGCATTTTTTAATAATTCCCAGTGCAATTGATGGATGATGTGAGGCATGTAAACCCGAGGGGGAAATTGGTGGGGGTATGTGAGGGGTGTCCCGCGACTGAGAAGGGAGCTGACATTCCTCTGCGCACAGACGCCGAGGATGCATCAGCATCAATGGATGTCTAACAGCAACATACCATCAAGCCCGTTACAACAACAAGTGCAACATCAGAACACAAGAGAGAATGGAAAAAGAAAGGGTCATGCACAGGAAAACAAAAGCAAGGCTATATCGCTGTGGTAATGTCACGGCAGCATGCGAGCTATACAGGGAAATCAAGCAAGCGGAGACTCTGTCACTGACAGCTTGCTGCAGCTCATGGAAAACAGCTAACACACGCTCCTCCGTGCCTGTCCTCCCAGTCGCATCAGCCCCCCTTCAGTTTACAAACACAGACAGGGATATCACCTCTCTGATCAACGCTAGACCCATTGCTAGAGACAACTCGAGAAAGGGGAAAAATTGATTTGTCAACCAACCTGGCTTCTCAAGGTCCTCGGTCATCCACAACATTCCAACGATCTCAAATTCCCCTTGTCCATTCTAGGAGGTCAGGAATAAAACGCCAGCGAGCCCCAGCCGAAACTCCCATCAATCAGAAGGCTCTCGCTGATAGAGCGTATACTAGGAGACCTACTGATGTAAGCTAGTCACCAGAGAAAATACCCAGTCGTGACGCATATCCAGGAACAAAAATAGCAATGGGGCCCCTAGAGGGATTATACAACAGACTACACTGAGAGGTACTTTCGCAGTGCCTGCTCTTCTTGGTTGTTTTGGTGCCTTTTAAATCTCTAGAGCTGCGAACACAAATACTGCAGATAGGTCAAAGAACTTGACAAAAATCATAGGCAGCCTTTTGAACAAGCAATTGTGCATAACAACCTTCAAGTTTTATCAAGTATTGATTTAATTGCAGTCTTGCCTCAGTGCCTTTGACCCTGGGATTGTCCACAGAGTGCACCGTATAACAACATGGTATCACCACTCACCCCTCCTTCCGCCACCTCCCGCCACCTCCCGCAGGGCTAAAAATAGCTCACCGGGCTAATTCTTACAAAATCCCTTTATAGATGCGCTTTCACCGATCACTCTCGGCCAGGCCCAGACACTGATACGATTAGAGTTTAGATCACGGCGTGAAATTATATGTCTGTGTGAGCGTGCGTGCTTTTAGCAAGGGTTATTTCACTTTAAATGAACAAACGGTGACATTGGACAGGTGTGCACTGCGACAATCCCAATAATAAAAGATTTTACGGGGGAACCAGGCTGCTGAGCGGTGACTTCCGGCCACCCCCTTCACCGCAGAGAAGATTAATTTTAACTTATGCTAATATATTTACCACCGCCACACTGTGTCATGAGTGACAGCAATGCAGCCCTTCTCAGGGTCACCTGAATGAGCTGTCGGATCAAGAGTTATGGCCACATCGGCCCACAGCTGCGGCGTCATTCCAGGGAGCATTTACTCAACCTGTGGGATGATATCAAGCTGTCAGGAGTCACCGTGATAACGACCATCCCGGTTATCCCAAAGATGAATCAGTTAATCACATCTGCGAGCTAAACATACAGCTCTTCGGCAGACTTTTGCCCTTACCACAGAATCCAATTTACACAGCTAAATATATTTGACCAGGTCTGACCTCTGGAGAGCAACTCGGTGACTAAGAGAATCTGGCCAACAGGGAGCCAGGATCCCCTGTGACATCGCCCACTCAGATACACAGAGAATAAAAACACTATAAGGACCTAATCCGGTTCCCTGGGGGTTCTCACTCACTGTCTGAACAAGTCTCTCTGTAAACAACTCTGCTGGTTTAGCTACCGATAGATCTCTTATAGGGCACCATATTAAAATGTGTTGGATTGTTTTTGATAGGGTACAATTTGCTCTGCTAATTAAAGTAGATGAATCATTCTTTAATTAGAGTGGCAAATGAGATGCATAAATTGGGCCTTGTTATTTAAAAATCTGCTTTATAGATGTGCAATTAAAAACTGTTTAGCATGCAATATCCTGAAATATTTAAGGTTTGACAAAATACTTGTGAACACTTTGTCTGGTTTGTTACTCATGGCCAGGTTTTCAGAAATTTATTGTTATGATGGTTTCAATGTCATAGGACATTCAGTGCTGAATAATAATGCTTTTTTCAAATTTTACAGACCTCAAACATTTGAATAATGTTGTATGTTTTTAAATGTATTATGTATATAATGTATGTTACTTTTAAATACTAAAAAGATGTACTAAAACACTAAAAAGATGCTTTGTGGCCATTAAGTTGCGCTGTGCGACAGGCATCCTGAGTTCGAATCCCAGCTCGCCTCTTTCTCCTACTTTGCTTTTGACACCTCTAAACTCTCCTATCATAATAAAGACAGAAAAATGACAACAAAAAAAACAAACACTAAAAACATACTGTTTCCCACTGCAATAAAGAATGACCCCATATTGCAAAAAGCTTGCTGTAGAGATGGAAAGGGATTTCCAGATAGTGATATGTTTTCTGTAAGATCAGGTGGTATTTACCATAGGTGATCATCTGGATACCATCTGCTAACTGTGAAGAAATAAAGAGCAGGCTTCATCTATCTTCCACCGTTTTGTTGTACAGATTAATTATTAATCCATTACCTGTGGCCATATGCACGCAAGCATACAAATGTATACAAATTCCCACTAAATGCAGTAACACATAATAGTGCGTTTCCTGCTAAACTAGACAGGTGAAGCTTCATTAATATTTAACTGCTCAGAATGTGATTGCCCTTGATCTAAAAACAGCGTCATTCCACATCCTGCCTACACATAGCTGTCCCACAACCAGAGTCACTGCTGATGAGACAATGTGCTGAGTGTGAAAGCAAATAAAAAGACTACAATGCCATGCATGCAGACAGGTACAAGCCTGTCATGTTCACGGTAATGGGCAGAGAAGAGATTGCGGTCTACGACAAGATCTAGGGCAGGATGGACGTTTGGCTGTTTCTTTGCTTCATCCTCAGTATAAGTAAGCGGCCTGACAGGTCTGTGGCTAAGGGACAATAGGACAGGAACAAGATCTCAGCTGGCATTAGTGCTGAATGAACAACTTTAATGGCTGAGGTGAGGCTCTGGACCTTTGCCAAGCTTTGAGCACTCCTCTAATCAGCAGCCTGCGATGAGGAGAGGGACTCGAGGGAAATGAAGGATCCTCCCGTCACCACGGTATACTCTGCTTACCTCACTGAACCCCCAACTGGGATTTGCCTTTATTTTTCCCCTTCTCATGGAAGTTTTCCCTCTTTGATGCTAATGACAAATCTATTGCACAAACTACCTTGAGAAGTAACCTCACTGCCCAACTGCCGCTGGGGTGAGATTACAGTTACCGTCCCAAACCTTTGAACATTTTGACATTGACATATTGCAACTGTTTAGTCATGGTATTATGCATTAGGAGTATTGAGAATCCAGTGAAATTGTGAAACAAGTTGTAGCAAGATGTGGCGGCTTCCGTTTCTTGTATATTTGTCAAATATTTGTCATGTATTAATTCTAAGATCATATGGATATGTTCCAAACTGTCATAAGCGGATCATTATATCAATAAGCAGGTTCCCCAAGGGCATGTTATTCAGTGTTCTTTAATTAGCCGTTTCATTTGAGGACAAAAAAAGTAGTTCAGTAGTTCTCTAACATATATGATTAAATGTATATGCTATTATAATAGTCTGTTTGTTCATTGTAAAATAATAATAATCATGTATCATGATAGCGATGGCGATTTAATTATAAAGTTTAATTCCTCCTGTATACATTTACTGCATCAATAATTAATCTTAAGTATTCCTGGAAGTATTGCTTTCCTGTACAGGTAGGTTATATCACAAAGACAACTTCTGATATCTGTATCAAAATGGTTTCGTATTAATACTAAATAATTAAATGTTACTCTGTAACAATGTGCTTGTATCACACAACAGACAGCATTGTCTTTAAATCTATTTGTGCGGCTGTAATGAAAAAGCATCTGTTTAGAACGGAAATGAGGGATGTTTTGTTTCCATGCATTGGTGACAGCAGAAGTTTGTGCCTTCAGGAACCATCAATCCTCCAGAGTGGTGACTGTCAAGAGAGCGTTCACTATATAACTAAAAAAAGCAGCGTACTCAGCAGGGCACATCCTGAAATCACTTCTCCTGAGCCTGTTTTACTTTACCATTCATTCAGACACATTTGCTGGAAGTACTAGTGTTGTGAAAAGATGCTAAAAGAGGGAAAATCATGCAATAGTGGATAACTAGAGCGGAGAAAATTGGGAGGCAACCTGTGCTGGGTCTCATTTGTAACGCTGCACAGTACTTTCCATTAGATCCCTCAAGCGCATGAGAATAGGGCACAGCCAACTGCTCGAAAACAAGAGCTTTTACGCACACATAAATGAATCACACAATTAGAGCATGTTAACATGCTAGCATTACAGAGGGGCTTGCAGATTCAGTAAGTGATTAACCTGAAGATAGTCTGGAAATGAGACGCAGTGCATCAAAAGCACTGCGGTATCCAATTAACACAAAAACTCACACTTATCAAATACCTACACACTGTTCCAGTTATGACGAACCAAAACGAAAAAGTATATGTATATAAATATATAATTATGTATATATTAATTCTGTGCGATGATTAATCTTGATTTCTCGTATCCAAAATAAAAGTTATATACCGTATTTATATATATATATATATATATATATATATATATATATATATATATATATATTATATATATATATAAAATTATGTTTATATATGAAATATATTTATATATAAAATAAATTATATTAATATAAATACATTTAAATGCATGTACATTTTTTCCTAAATAAAAACTGTATGTGTGTGTCTTTAAATATATTCATAGAAATAAGCTCAGTACACACATATTTTTTCATAAATGTAAGATTTTTATTTTGGATGTAGTTAATCACGATTAATTGTTGCCAGGCACTAATATATATTATAGTGCTGTCAAATGATTGATCACAATAAATCCAAAATAAACGTTTTTGTTTACATAGTACATGTGTTTACTGTGTATATTTATATATTATGTATATATAAGTACACACATACATGAATATATTTAAGATAATAATAAGAAAATAAATTATATGAATATAAATATATACACATAAATACATGTTACAAAATTATATTGTATGTGTGTGTATATATATATATATATATATATATATATATATATATATGTATTAGTACATACATATATGAGTGGTGTGTCTATATATATATATATATATATATATATATATATATATATACATATACACATACACACACTCATTCATTACATGTGCACTGTTGTGTTGTGTTGTGATTTGCATCTTTCAGGCTAAACTTTCTATAAATAAAACTGCCACATTCCAGGCTCAAACGTTGATTTAAATCAAGTTTAAATTAGCTTTTCATTCAACACACTGCAGGGTCACAGTCACAGATTTGTGACATCGCACTTCAGGCCTTGATGAACCGAGCACAAATTCATGTCAGTGTTCCATTTGACCTCTCAACCCCGGCGTGACTCGCGCCAGGAGTGATTCTCCTAGGAGGCCCGGCGGGAGTTCAGGGGTGCGTGTGTGTAGTCTGACAGGCCATGCGCAAACGCTGATGAAAACAGTCACTCAGCAGCCATTCCAAAACAAACAGGCTCTCAAGCGAGGGCTGCACAATTGCTCACTGGAGTGCAAAGCAGTGGCTCACACTCCGTGCACCATCGGGGACCTGCTTTCTCCTGTTATGCAACCCAGGAGCGTGTTTTCCTATCTGCGCCGCTCCCCATGCAGCTGTCTCCAATTTTGCCCAAAGGAAAAATACGGGGGAAAAGAAACCTTGTGGAGCGAATACCCCTCTGAGCACCGTCCCCAGAGCAGCCCTCAGCAGTCTGTCATTCCACAGGGTTCAAGTTGCCCCACTGCACCTGTTGCGTTTAAAGGCGAGGCACGAAGGGGGCATGCCCACCCCAAAAGAGCCCCCTCGCCTGCAGTGTCAGTTTACAAAAATCGCCCAGACAAGCACGACCAATTTTAGCCCTGGCCCTGAGTCAGATCAGCTGGCTGAAGTTAGGAACGGACACCGGGGGCTTCCCAAACAGAAGACCCCTGTTGCGTCCAATTCCCCTCCGCTTCCCCGTACCCAAACACATTGCGGCGCAGGTGACTCGGACGCTGCCCAGTGCGAGAACAAGAGTTCTATTAAAGTACACAGCAAACAGATTCGGGCTTTGTATATGCAACCCGCCTCTCATTCAGCACTCAGAACCGGATGCGGTCCACAGGGGCATGGAAAAAGACCTCAGATTGGGGGTAATTTAAGAAATTATATTTTTCCACTTCCGAACAATTACTTTGAATAGAACATTAGCAGCTGAAATTAACTCAATTGCTCTGACTACACGTTTGAGCTACATAAGAATTAGAAAGAAACGTCAGGTGCCAAAGCTGAAGGCACTGTGTGAAATGGCTGCATCAGGCTCATAAATTTTATAGCAGTTTAGAGTATTCTATTTTGATCAACAGGTTTTCATGACTGAATCTGAGCTATTTTCATTCTTCGGTTACAGAATGTGCTGTGCAGTGCTAATTATGTGTACGAGGGAAAAAATAAACTAAATAGTCAAATGTGACCCTGGACCACAAAATCAGTCATGGGTATATAGCAATAGCCAAAAATGATCGATTTTTGGATCATGTTCCTTGGAGATATTTTATACTTTTCTTGTTAATTTCTGATTAGTTATATGCATTGCTAAGGATTTCATTTGAACAAATTTATAAGCAATTCCAGATTTTCAAACACTTGTATCTCAGGCAAATATTTTCCTATCCTACCAAACCATACATCAATGAATTATTATGTTTTATTGGTCCAAGGTAACATTTAAAATATTTCTCCATTCTACAATGAACAGCCTTATTAATCGCTCTTAGAAATTCAGCGCATGCTCTGTCCATCATAAACTTTTAAAACTAGCATTCAGCAAGTGCACCCTTTTGGCAGCGGTTTTGTTTTTGTCTCCATCCACACAAGGCTGTGCGGCTGGGTTGTGTAATATTTAAAAGTGGCATGGAATGCATAAATATGTAAATGTGAATGTAAATCTATCTGTCTATGCTTTGTTATATTTGGTTTATTTGTTCCTTGCATTCAAATTCAAATTGTGCATCATGTTTGTTACCGTAAGTCAAGTCAATTAAAATCCAGCAAATTAAAACTGAATTTAAAAGGTACTCTCATTCTCTCCCTGTGTGGCAGGTCTAAACTTGGGCCTTGATCCTGGATGAACAGTAGGGCACACTGAACATATTGTTTGTCTCTAAAAATATGCTAGGCTGTCCTGTGAATGTCCCTGAAGGGCTCTGGAACATTCTCAGAGTAAGTGTCTGAGCCATTCATATTCTCTAAATACACGTCAGTGATAAGGCAGAAACAGATGTGAACTCTTAACAACGCAAGTTGTCACGACTTCTGCAATGCAAGAAAAAAAAAAATACTATTTCTCTGCACGTTTACCTTAAATAGCATCATAAGATACGAGTCTAGTTTAACAAACTAAGACCGAGAGCTGGTTGGGCAGGTGGCTAAAACTGTAAAGTGCATTTTCTCCAGTGCGAGGTTTTATTTCAAGGCTAATGGGTTTGTAAGCAGAGAGGTTAGCGAACGTGAATGGTTTGCTGGAGAGGATGAATAAATGAATTTCTGTCAATGAGCTGGGCTGCAGTATTATCTATCACGCTGGAAATGCAATCCGTTCACGCAGAGGTGGCCTGGTCACAAGCTCCCCCCCTCCGAGCACCCCCCCAGATGCCACTATCATCCCGGGCCACTGCATCGCAATCAGCTAGCAGTTCGAGAGCATCTGTTAGCTCCGGGAAAACCTCAACATGCCGTGACATTACTTCCTGCGGTGCGAAACAAAAACGACCATCAAATTTGCCTTGTAAGACTTTGTGATGGAATGACTCAGTTGGGTGTATCTGTGTTAACTCACGTTACATTACAATATCACGGCCAGGTCATGACACGCTTAACGTTTCAGTTGTAAACTACACAAATGTTCCTCTCCTGAGGGGTTATTATGTTGCAGCCCGTTTCCAGTCAGATATTTGTAAGCTGGTGCCATGCCATGAGCTTGTTAACATCTATTGTAAACCTCTCCGCTTTTGGGAAAAGAAATGACTCATTGAGGCTTACAGCAATTACTTCAACAATCAACAAGACCTGTTCGTTTACAATGAACATCGAACTAGAAAACATCTTGAATTGATCTCTCATAGAGAGTTTCTGACAAGCTAATCACGCTCAACAAAGAAAAAGACGCCAACTATACAATGATTTCAAAAACACATTTGCTGCAGACTTGAGTTTTTTAATGTTAGCAGAAAATCAAATTTCCATTAGTAGTTCATTAATCCATTTTAAAACAATAAGACAAAAACCATTTCAGTTCTCTTTTTTAATTAAATAGAAAAACTGCCTGATTATTATTTGGTTACCCTTTATTATATGTACTTACTGCTTAATTTATTTTTATTATAATCGTTTATTTATTTATAATTAATTATAATTATAACATTTTCATGTTGAAAGACCTTGTGATATTAATATTAAGCATGACATATAGACAAAAACATAATAATAAAATAATATTTGCTCACAATTTCATTTAAGGTCCAATTCTTGCTGTTAACAAACTACACCTTTGCCTCAATAAACTAATTTACTGCTTATTAATAGTTAGTAAGGTAATTGTTAAGTTATTGAGAAGGATTATGGATATGGAATATGGCCGTGTAGAATATGTGCTTTATCAGTACTAATAAACAGCTAATATATTAATAACAGGCATGCTAATATACAAATAGTTAATCGTGAGAATTGGTCCATTATAATAAAGTGTTACCTAATATCCTAAAATAGGTCAAAATAATTTAATAATTTAATATCTATCAATAATATATCACATTGTCACTGTACTAATGCCAAATTTGAAATATTACTGGATAATTATTACCTTTTACAACCTTTTGATTACTAGCTCACACTTTGACACAACTGACAGAGTGAACTGAACTGACAGAAGGTACAGAACATAAGCTTGTACTTTCTTCTTGACATAAGCACTCTGAGCCTCCCTCTCCAACATGAAATATGCATCCAATTATATAATGCATTATATAATGCATCCAAGACGTACTCTGCCATGCTGCGTTCAACAGCTAATTAAGCCACTGCACGGCGAACACAACAGAGATAGCACGGAGCTGCTAAATTTAGGTTTCTCCCTGAGCCCATCCACAGAACAAGAGATACACAAACGGATGCCCATTCCTTCACCTAGATCCGCATTTTACATCACACAGGGGAAAGATTCTGAGCGTGTTGGGGGGGGAGAAATACAGACCTGCAGCAGCTTGGATGCAGAAATAGAGGAGGACGAGAAGGTAGAGAGGGAGGAGAGAGAGAGAGAGAGAAAGAGAGAACATCTATCAAGGTTGCAGCATGTGCTTAAAGCACACTCACAGCCAGACGCGACAATATATTCAGAGATAGAGGGGAAAAAAAACTGAGTGTCAGAAGGAAAAAAACATGATGAAGTGTAGGCAGAGAAGGGAGTGTAAGGAGAAGGAGGGAGTAGTAAACAGTAAAGGGGGATAGAAATAGGGTTGAAAGTGGCCTTGACGCAGCATAGTGACAGAGAAAGAGAGAGAGACAGAAAAGTACACAGCAGCTGTCTCACTCCTCCACGCACAGATCCAGGGTCTGTCCCACCAGAGGAAATCAATTCACCCCGCCACTGCCAGGGCTTCCAGGGCTGTGTATTTACACAAAGCAGATAGTCTAAGCCAATAAAGTGCTTCCCTCAGCAGGATATTTGTAAAAAGCCAGACTACTGTTCTCTTCTTTGACTCTGGCTGTGCCAATCCGAGACTGAATATATGTGAAGCAAGACCCGAAGATTTCACACGTCAACATCTAAGGCTCTGCATGGTAATTGGGAGTTCCCTCTCAAATGGGAGCACACCAAGTCCCTACAATCCCAAAGTGGTTTGGGCTGAACACCGTCATACCTATTCAGGGCTAATTAACACAGTTAAGCTTCCTGTGCTCTCTGAGGGGTTCACTGGGAGGCACGCCGATGCATTTAGTTTAGGTAAACGCAGTAAAGATTTCAGCGTCCTAAACTTTTCCCCCTCATCCCATCCTGGATCTTCAAAATATTACTCACTGTGTTGCAAACTGGCAGCCTGGAACAGTGTTAAATGTCAGATAACAAACCTTTAAACGGCCCCTGCATAAAATTTATGAAGAAGGGCCTCAGCAAAAAAGCAACAATCGATGACAGGATTATAGTCCTGAGAGCTAAAACTTTCTGCTTCGATATTTATATGCCCCGACAAACCAAAGTAGCCTTTTGGGACTCATCATATTTTAGATTAAACACCTAGACAATAGATCCAACTAAACTAATCTAAACAAAAATAAACTAAATTACTCTAAAGTGGTCTAACTACAATAAAAAAGCTATATTTTTATAGCCTTTTTTTATTTAATCATCTATATTGGTCCTTTGATGCATTCATTTAATTTAATTTGCTATTTAAAATAATGTATTATTTTACAAAAACAAATCAAATAAACAATCAAACTAATAAAAAATGCAACAAAATGATTCAGAAGCTGTATAACTACAATCAAAAAAGCATATATTTGTGGGTTTATATTATTTACTCCTCCTTTAATTTAATTTAAAACAATAATAAATGAATAAATAAACAATACAATTCCATAGTAATGTAACAATAATCAAAAGTACTTGTATTTATATGTTTCAATGATTTATAATTAGTCATTTTTAACATTTCCTAATTTTAAAAAGCAATTAAAGCAGTTAAATTATTAAACAATTTGACTACAAATAAAATAACTATATTTGTTGGATCATATTATTTACCCATATCTTTTAAATAGTCAAAGTTTAATGTAATATTAAATTGCTAATTTATTTAAAATTGCATATAATTTGTAAATAATTGTAAGTAATTATTTTATTCATAATAAGCTAAATTAAATAAATTATTCCGTGGTGGTTTGAGATTAAAACCTAACATTCTAGGCTTAAAAAAAAGGTTTCAATTATTTACTCACCTCCATCCTATTCCAAACCTGCATTACGCAGACAAATGGAGGTTTGTAAAAACATGATGGTGCATAGTGGATAACAGAATGTTTATTTTTGGGTGTACTGTCCCTTTGCATCACGAGCAACGAGAACAGTTTGTTTAGTACAGTACTCGAGTAAGGAGGACCACTGGAGCATGGTATGCACCAAACTGGCATGCCACCACAGACCACAGTTCCTCAACGCCATGGAAACCAGCAGCACGGGAGAACGGATGCACTTGCGATTCTTGGATGGGCTGCAGGGCAAAAATTAGAAGGTGAGATAGGAGACTAGCAATGTCAGTTTAACAAGGCTGCCAAGCTCACAGATGGGATGAGGAAACCGACAGAATTGAGATAAAGTGAAACCCCCCTCCTGCCACGCTACCGGTGCAGCCTTGCCAAGATCCAATCCTCCAGGAACAGCGCCTCGAGTCGCACTTAAAATGTTCCTGCTTCGCCACACAATTTCTTTTGGCCAGAGGGCGACTGGAGGGAGAAAGTGAGCGTGGCTCGGGTTATTTTGGTTCCGAGATCGTTTTAAATGGACGTCATACTCGCAGATTGCGATTTACAAGTCCTCCGAAGCTTTCAAGGCTAGGAAAATCTTTTCAGGGACGTCTTGTGACTAACACGGTTTTGCATTAGGCCTGCGCACCTGACATTTCAAAGGAACTGAATTTCACAGTGTTTGCACAAACGCGCACACATGCAGTCAGCAGAGAGCAGATTGTCGGCTCAGGCAGGAAGCGGAGTGTGTTCAGCATGGGCTGCTGGGAGCACCAGAGACCTGACGCTGTGGCAGCTCACACTTCCTTAGCCTTCCCAGTACGCTGTGTGTGCATGTGTGAGAACGAGTGTGCGCGTGCACCAGCAACACCTCCTCTCACTCCACCGCCCTGCATCACACCACATGTTGAGCAGGGGAAAGCAGACATCGCTGACATCACACTGAGCAGGTGGCTACCCCTCTCTGAAGAGGAAACCAAGATCAGAAAGTCATAGAGCTAAATGAGTATTTCGCTATAAGCGACTGTGTAATCTTCCATCTATCTTGCCACCACAAACAAAAAAAAAAAATTTTAATTCAGAAGCTCGGAAAGTGATCATCAAAGTTTTGTGTTTTGAGTGTCGCGACTACTTTAATGTCTCGTGACATGAATAAATATTACAAATAAAGTATATATATATATATATATATATATATATATATATATATATATATATATATATATATATATACACACACACACATATATATATATATATATATATATATATATATATATATATATATATATATATATATATATATATATATATATATATATATATATATACACTAAACATTTTTTTAATTCTAAATATATTGAAGAGTTTTTCAGCTATTTTACCAAATCAAAATAGCTTGTTTGAACACTAGACCACAAAAAGTCTTAAGTCGCTGGGGTATATTTGCAGCAAAAGCCGAAAATACATTGTATAGGTCAAAATATGCAATTTTTCCTTTTTGCCAAAAATCATTACAACACTAAGTAAAAATCATGTTCCTTGAAGATACTTTGTGAATTTCATACTGTAATATGCATGGCTTAGAACTTAATTTGTGCAACTTTAAAGTTTAGATTTTTTTGCACATTTTCAAATGCTTGTATCTCGGCCAAATATTGTCCTATCATAACAAACCATACATCAATGGTTTAATCAAAAGCTTATTATTAGTATTATTATTATTAGTAGTAGTAGTAGTAGTATTATATGTTAAATGTTTTTGTCAATTTATTTAATTAAAAAATACTATTAAAACAGTTCAATTCTGAAATATTATTACTACTGATTGTGATTCGTGTCACATGATCTATCATTCTAATATACTGATATTTTGATGCTCAACTGTCAGCAATAATTATAAATATTTAGAAAAAACAAAACATTGATACATTCATAATCATTAATTTGAAACAGAAATCTTTTTTTTATATTAATGTATTTACTGCGTCACTTACTGAAGAAAAGTATTAATTTCTCCTTTGTTTGTTTGTATCGTTTCTGCCCTTAATAGCAGTGTACCACGACTTCCACAACAAAGCAGAATTTTTTTTTTTTTTAAACACATCGATAACAAAACAAGAGAAGAAAAGAAATGTTTCTTGAGCACCAAATAAGCATGTTAGATTGATTAAATTAGCATTTCCTATTATCAGTGTTGAAACCAGTTTGGTCAGATCGTCTCTTCCTGTTTAAGTGGGCTGTTCTTGGCCAAAATAAGCTGCAATGAGGACCCAGTCAAAAGTCTGGCTATGGAAGACTGGGCTGGCATAATGCTGTCTCTCTTGAAACAAACCGTGCTAACGGGGTCAGCTGTGAAGACAACCAGATGGATGAAACAAAGTAAACACACTCAAATAATGGCAAAATACTGATAGCACAGGTCTATTTTATCTCATCACACACTTCACATCTCTGGTGTTTTTTTGTTTTTTTTTGGCTGTCAGTGTAATAACGTCTCTGTTAGCGATGCTTCCTGTCACACGGTGGCCCAGGCAAGCTGGTTGATCATAGCGCTCGAGCAAAACAAAATGCCACCGTTTCTTCCACCGCATGAAGAAACAGCCGTTCACAGCCAAAAGCATTTAAAAAAGCATGTCATGAAGCGCAGTTACCCCCCTTCCTCGTCTTACTCAAAAGACTCCCAGCTCGCTCGGTGGGCTCTCAAAGCAGGGCATGTTTCAACACACGTCAAGTCGAGGGCTCATCTCTTTTGCTAATACTGTCAGTGTTTTTATTTCTTTTTTTCTGAGAGACTGGGATCAATGCAGCGAGGCAGACAGCTCGGGTCTTTGATACGGTGAGCGCTTGCACTCGTCAGAACCTATGACACGGCGTTTGGAGGCGCAGGCTGCTGATCAAGGGATCCGGACTCAAAGGAGGAGGAGGAGGAGTGGCGGTCCTTCCCTCCCTTCCTCCGTCCTCCTGTGATGAAGAGAAGCTTAACACAAATTAAACGCAGAGACTCAAAAGCATGTGCATCGGTAGCCACTGCATCGAAAAGCCTCAGAAACATGCTGGGCGGCGATATAAAAGTTTTGATCTTGAATTTTGTTTCATTTGTCAAAAAATAAAGCGGTTTAGAGAAAGAGCGCAAAAATGTCATATTTTTGGGGGGGGTTCATTTTATTTAAAGGATGAAAATATGACTGAAAAGGTGATTTTAATAATAATTCTGCATGCTTTTTTACATTTTTTAAACAGTAAAGCTGTTGATTTGAATGGCCAGCTCAATATTTTTGACAAGTTTTAGACCGTTGAGCTAAAAATGTACAGTTTAAAACATCACTAAACATGTATGAAAAATCATACCATTTTTGTCTTGCTAGAGATAAGTATCAAGCTCATTTGTGAGGCACATTAGACAAACACAATCCCATGATACTGTTGTTTCCAAGATCTCTTTCCAGCTTGTCTGGAGGAACTGTAAAGGTGGAAAAAGAAATTCTGTGACAGAGACATCAGGTGAGTAATACACTGTGGGTTCTGTCAGCACTTTGCTAGCTTTGATTCATAACGTCTGTAACTCCCTGCCACTGTGGTGTGATATATAGTAAGAGTTTCCTTAGTCAGAACCTTAATCGAACCTCAACAGGTAAAAAAAACATGTATTCCAATCCAACGGCAGTGAAAAAAAAGCACAGATAGGAAACAATAAAGTAATACCTCAAGATTTGACTTGACAAGTTGCCATCTCCACATGAGTGAAAAAAATCTGACTAACATATACAATAAATTAAATTACTCCACTTTAAAACCTAATCAGCCACCTGATAGGCCAAAAATAGGCATTTTGATGCAAAATCACTACTGAGTACAAGTGAAGGTGACTCACTGAGGTGTATTTCCAAGGCAGTGATACATAGAGCTGTACTACACCTGTAATCACCTTTCATGTACAGGGAGAACAAAGAGCCTTAATATGTGTCTCCACTCACATGCCGTAATTAAACTTTGGCTTCTATTAATCCCTGCAGTAAATTGGAGCAAGGGAAAGATTTAGCAGGCCATTCATCACTAGGCTATGTGAAGATGGCAGTTTTAATAAAAACATTCCAGGCGGTCTATTGGGTAGTCCAAAGCAGAGTTTTCTTATTTAGCAAAGAAGAACAACACATTATAAGAGCCATGCTGTCCGTGACATGACAAAATGTCTCATTAGGGACAGAAATGAACCCTCCTGAGTATATGAAATGTTGGCAATCCTGCATGGATGGATGGATCAGTCCAAAGCTACAAGGATGGCAAGAGAGGGGTTATTAAAGCAGATGCAGATTCAAATCTTGTCCTTCATCACAAATGCCAAAAGATCAGAACCACATGTGTATCGAACATCCAACTTAGTTTCAACTCTGTGCATCCAGAATTGTTCCAAGCTTTTTTCCATCTCTCACCTCATAAAACTTGATTACTGTAATTCAATCCATTGGCAGATTACAGATGTCCTGTAGTGGCCAAACAATGTGTTTTTACAGATGTCTAGAAAGCATGGTGGCTCATATTGTGACTTCAGTAAATAGGGCAGAATAAGTAAATATGGAAATCATCAAGAATTTTGCAGTTCTGTTTTCTTAATAATTCTGATAATTGTTTTATTAGTGATGATCATATACTTTTGGGGAATAAAAATCCTCTGTCAAATGTTGAGAATTATATTACTACAATAATACTTGCAAAAGCAGGCATAAATGAAAAATGTGTTCTTAAATATATAAATGTTATACTAAACAAACAAAACAAGTTGACATAATTCCTTTATATATATATATATATATATATATATATATATATATATATATATATATATATATATATATGTATATATATATATATATAGCACCATATGAACTACTATTCATTACAAAATTATTAGAATAAGTTGTTCATTATTTCTTCACTGGTCCCAATGTATGCTATTGATTTAAAAATAAACAACTGATTCCTAAGAGTCATTCATTGATTCGAATAAAAATTAAAAATTGCTTTGAAATAAGGCTTGCCTTCAAGCAGCTTTTTGGACTTTTTGGAGTCTCTTCATAAAATTACTGCGTAAAGCAATTACTTTAAAGAAAATTGAAAACAAATGTGTTGCAATATCACCCTTGATTTAAAATGTTACCTTTACTATTCTTGGAAGCCTCCAGTTCATACGGGACATTCTACAAAGCTTAACTGAGCAGCAATTACCAAGGGAGTAATTGTTTAGCTAACTGATCCTTAGCGGAGGGTCAACTGTCAAAGGCATGGCCTGGCATGACCTAATCTCTGCTTATTGGTCAAGTGTGCAGTTACTATCTGATGCCAAATTGATGTTCCCGAGGATTTCAAAAGCTGTTACTCTCACACACACCTAAATCTGTTTGAAACAGAATTAAGTAATCACTTCCTGATCCCCATGTGTGCTGTTGTTAGTCGCCAGACCACAGTACAAACATCTTTAGGGCACCTCTTGGCTTCATCTTTAGCTGGAGAGACCAGCGCTAATTAATCGCAAGCACCCTTCCTGATTGCTGGGAGGCCGAGTGTCATCCGCTGCTCATTTGTGTCAACAGAAGCACACTGTCCGGCCTGTGCTCTGTTTAATAAGCACTTCAGTGTACTGCTATCAAGTGTGAAGGACAGCTGCTGAGGAACAGCGTGGAACCACTAATGACAGAATGTTGGATTAATGACCTGGGAAGATGAGCCAACAGGCCAGTGTCGGAGGTGCTCCATTCCCAGCAGGGCACTCATCGTGCGGGCAGGGGGTGGCCTACCCCCTCTATACCCCTCTTCACTGGCCAAATCCTCCATATGCAGGAGTGTTGGATGACAGATGACATACAGTAGGGATTACCTGCTTCATACCACACAATAGGGAAAATACTCCATGCCTATAAGTAGGTCACCTTCAAAAGGAGGAGATAGGTGAGACTGCTGTTGTAGCAGTGAGCAAAAATCAAACAAGAGAGGAAGTAAATCGTGGATGCAAACACAAAATAAGCAAAACAATGACTAGATAATGTGCTAATACTAAAAACAGTAAAAAATATATAAATAAAACAAAACTAAATTAATAAATAAATAATAAAGGCTTTTCTTGTGAACAACCCCTGAGAAAACTGTGTATTATTTTTTACACACAGCTTCTGTTTTTAAATTAAAATTAAATTTAAATGCTGCCAAACGATTCATCATGATGTATAGTATATATTTATTATGTGTGTGTATATATATATATATATATATATATATATATATATATATATATATATATACATACATAACATACATATACATACATACATTTTCACCATGATGTGCATTTTTAGATCTGATGTACAAAGTTTTAAAAAATGTTAACGAACATTTCGCTAACAAAATTAACACACGCTGACATAAATCTTTCCTCATCTCTCAGTTGCACTGATTGCAACACACACACCCCCCAACCGCCCCCTCTCTCTACGCCCTCATCCCATCGCAGCGAGAGTGGGGCGAAAGCAGCTCTTTTCGGCATGCGGGTGGCACGTGGGTGTGCTGAAAGTGAGGCGGGGAGGGAGGGAAGCGCTACTTTTTGCTCAGTGCTCAACGCAGCTGCCACCTCACCAACTCAACGAACAGCCCCTGCCAACCAATCCTACCGAGCTCAGCTCACCACCTGTTCTACAGAGAGCAAAAACAGAGCTCTCCTTGAATAACCCCCCAATCAGGGTTTCCTATTTTCTCCAGCTTTCTGACAAACCACTGCCAAAAAGTCATTATGATGAGCAATTACAGCCGATTCATGTATTAGCCGGTAACACGATATAAACATCTTCCTCTGTCCAGGAATATGTGATCAACAACAAAGATTTGAGACAAAAGGCAAAAACTAATGAAGCCAGAGATCATTTTATTTGGAAAACTGGGGAACCAAAAAGCCCGTAAGCGACTTAAAAACAGATTGTGTGAACAAATAAAACAATTATCTTACATTTAAAGTGACGACAGTCTCTGATTTCAAAGCCATCTGGTGCTATTTTACATCCATCTAGTAATCTGCATACTGGGTATTAGTAATGTAATGATGTTAGCAATCTAATGATGTGGATTTTCATGCAAATTAGCGAAGCATTCTGCCGGTCATCTGCAGATGCTGGGTTAATAGGTTTTAAGATATAGATAAACCGTGATTAAAACGGAGGATTAAGTTAAATAGGTGTCGCATAAGTGCTGCTTTGTCCGCCACTGACATCCGGAGAGAGAGATAGCACCGCACAGAGGAGTCTGCCAGAGAGGGAGATACGCATCACTAGAACCCGGGTCTAGCAGCAAAAGTAATGGGTCTCTTGCTGTGATGCAATTCCACGCCAGAAACAGCCGTCGCCGTCTGACCTTATCGAGACTACAGAGCGCCCGCATGCATGCTTGCATGTGGCAACTGAGCGAGTGGGCATGAAAACCACAGGCCCGGCTTCGACTCCTGCACGCATCCCTCCACCTCTGCAGAAGCTCGCACATGCACCGTGTCAAACAGGAAGCGTGCTCCGTTGCAGCGGTGCAGCTTTTGGACGGTGTGCAATTTGCATCGACAAAGAGAAGGAAACGAAAGGAGGGCGTATTTCAGCTCTCTGTCTGCACGCCCTGTGCGGCGCGATGTGTGGGAGAGCGAGGCAGGACAGTTCCTGCTCGCTCTCTCGCTGCTTTCCATGTGCTTTGCCTACGGACACACGCCGCTCGCCTCGCCTCTGTCCGGCTGCAGGAAACAACAGCGCGCACGCTTGTTGTCCAATCCTGGACTATTCAAATTCAAATGCTCTGTTATCTGGAAGTGGCATGAGGAAGAATAGAAACAGCTGAGGAGCTTTGAGGTGCTGAGTATCTACTGTACACCCTGGAGGGAAAATTCATGCTTTTAAAGGGGAATTTCATCCCCAAAAAAGGCAAAATCTGTCATCATTTATTCACACTAAGGTCATACTCTAGAACTTTCATTTTTCACTTGACCACAAAAGGTGTTTTAATAAATCTGATTTTTTTATCAATATAAAGTAAATGAGCTTCAAAATGGTCCACACGACTCACTATATTTGTAGCAGGTAGTGTGAAGAACAATCGGATGTTATTATTCTCTAAAAACTTTGACCTGCATGTTTGTGAGAGTTTATCGTTTATTTGGATCCCCATTAGGTTCCACAAAGTGGTTGCTAGTCTTCCTGGGGTCCACAACTCGTTCATACAAATAGATCATACAAATCTAAACTCACACAATATCTGAACTCACTTATCAGATCACACACTACATGCATCACAGCAGTAGCAGCACATCTACATATTTATAAGCATATCTTCACATTTTCTTCTAAATAAATGTGTATAGTTACTCTTTCATATATTTACAGGAGCCATATTCCAAGCAACAGAAAATTGATAAAGTTTTGTTTTTGTTTCTTTTTCATTAAATTTGTTTGTGGATATGGCACAAATTGCCCAAATTCTGAAAAAAAAAAACAGATTGGCTCTGAATCATGAATCAGACTGAAATGTTTTTATTTTTTTATGTTTTTTTTTTTTAATTTACTGACTTGGTGGACCCTTTTCACATTTTCCCAAACTCTGCATGTTCGTGAGAGTTTCTGAGAGATGTGATGCTTGATTCATGCACAAACGATTCTTTTCAATCTTTTCAGTGAATTGATGAATTCCGTTACCAAAACCCAGACCTCATGAATCAAGCTCACTGCTCTGACTCTTTAAGTTTCATTTACTGAACCAATCTTTTCAAATTTCCCAGAAGTAGAAGCAGTTAAAACACTATTTGAATCTTCAATAGCGGTAAACAAAATTCAATTTCCAAAATTCCAAGTTCCCATTAGCTCCACTACAATTGGAAGAAAAATCAGTGAATAATAACCAAGTGTCAACTTGTACGGATGATTTTTACAATATATTTATACTTCTATGGTCATGCATTTGTGCGTTTTTAAAGCTTAAAGGCTCCAGTTCATTCATTTAAATTTCACAGACATCAGTCAAAATATCTTCTTTTGTGTTCCATTAAAGACAGAAAGTTATCAAGGTTTAAACCTACAAAAGGCTAAAAGGAGTAAATGATGACAGAGTTTTCATTTTTGGGCAACAAACTCTTTAACTTATTTTCCGACCCACTGACAGTGTTTCTAACGTGGCATTGTTTGTTCAAGAAAGATGCATGCGTGGTTGCTCGTAAACGGTTTAGGTGAATGAGAATGTACGTGTGTGCTCATTGGTGCATACGTACGAGTTTCCGTGTGTCTTTGTATAACTGTGTGTGTGTGTGTGTGTGTGTGTGGGTGGGTGGGTGCTCTATTTCTGATCAGATGAAACACCTGCACATACTATTGTTCTGCTTGGGAAAGATGAGACTAGTTTTGGTCCCTGTGCGCCATATGCTTCATTCTTTATGTGTGTATGTGAGCGAAGGTCCTTTGTTTCTCCAACTTAATACACTGTTGTCTTTTTTGCTGTTAGCCAATTAGTCAGCAAAGAGCTCATGTAATCTAGTGACACGTCTCGCGGTATAATAAATTCTTAATGCACTGAATCGATACAGACAGATCAATCAGAGCAAGGGTTGAGGGTCAAGAGTCTCCGTTGTGTTGAAATTCACTCGAAGGCAGGCATACTGTATCTCCATTCATCCTCTCCTCACACATGCTGCTTCCTGCTTTTATTCTTTTTTTCTCTGTCTGTTTCTCTCCCTTCTAAGCTCCACTAATACAGCTTCTCTATCCATCTGATTCCGTCAAGGACAAAGCACAGTTCTGATAGGTTCCCATAGTAACAGAGTATGTGTTGCTGCTTTAGGGGGCTTTTGTGCATTGTCTTCTTCAGCGGGGTTCATAGAAAACTCCAGGCTGACCGAAAGCTCTTGTTTCCCTCAACCTCAAGTCATCGTTGCGACCTGGAACCCCTGCAGCGGTTCAAATCATAAGCAGTCATCTCAGAGTTGTATATCAGGGAGGTCGCGCTCTTCTGATGAGCAAGATCCTCTATTAGCATGATACATGTAACTGCTGACAGAGAAAGATTCGTATAATCATCATGCATAGTGTTTTGCTGTGCTGTGTGTTTTACTGAGTCGATCGCTCGTACTAGACCGCCTCCTCCACTTAAGGGCTAATGGACGACTAAATGTATCAAGGAAGGATTTAAGTGATATCAGATGGCATAAAGGAACTGTAAACAGGCAGTGCATCTGGGTAAATTATGTTGTACTACCTACACACTATGTCTAAGAAATGGAGTTTGTTTCATAGTGCACACTATAAGACTGACATCTCCCTGCAAACATTTACATTAGAAAATGACAGGTAATAAAAAACAAATTATTACTTTTTTGCTTTTACAGTAAAACTGCAACAGTAATATGCAGTAGTAGTAGTAGTAGTGTGTGTGTGTGTGTGTGTGTGTGTGTGTGTGTGTGTGTGTGTGTATGTATATATATATATATATATATATATATATATACACACACATATATGTATATATATATATATATATATATGTATCTGTATGTATATAAAAATAAACATATATACATAAACAGAGCATATTTTCATATTTTCATATTATATATATTTATATAATATGAATATTATATATTTTTCTTAAATACATGCATGTGTTTGTATTTATATAAACATAATAAATATACACAGTACACATATATTATGTGGACAAAAACTTATTTTAATTAAAATTTTGACAGCACTAATAAATACATACTAGTACCGTCAAATGAATAATCCTAATTAATTTCATCCATTTGTGGTTACATACACATATACATATATATATCTGACAGCCCCAAAACAAAGAGTTTTACAGAGTAAAAACTAAAGTAGGAGATATTACTACTGTCATTTTATTCTAAAATTAATTATTAATCATTAATTAGTAATAGTAATAGTAGTATTAACAAACTATTTATTAAAAATACAGAATAAACACAAAGTAGAATATATAAAATATTATTTGAAAGTGAATAGGGACGATAAACCTGAAAATACTCACTGTTTACTCAAAAGATATAAACAATATGAACATCACTGTGATTTTAAATTTCTATTAATTATAATAATCACTTAATTAAAAAGTGCAAAGTCAAATCAAATTTGCCATGTGAAAACTATGAGAACAACTACTACAGAATTCTAGAAAGTTTTTTTAATGATAAGCTATAGAATTCTGCTTATAGAAATCAATTAAAACTGGCCTCATTTGCATCCTCTGTAACCCTGATTTTTGTTAGCTTTTGATTTAAAAAAATTATTCCACAAATACTATTGATTA
Organism: Puntigrus tetrazona; assembly: GCF_018831695.1. Classification (NCBI taxonomy): domain Eukaryota; kingdom Metazoa; phylum Chordata; class Actinopteri; order Cypriniformes; family Cyprinidae; genus Puntigrus; species Puntigrus tetrazona. The sequence goes on from NC_056718.1 coordinate 19,159,430, forward strand.
ATCTGAAACCAGAATACGTTTTAAAAGACACAGCCTTTAGTGTTTGCAGTCATGTTGCATGCACTTTAGCTTTACACAGCTAATTGCCAACATTTCGAGCACCTGGGGATGATGACCATTCAGAGAATTTTTCAGTTGTTCACAGCTTTCACTATATTTCGGGCAGAATGTGCACCTGATGACCATTCAGAGAGATTTCAAACAGCATGTGCTGCGAGTTGCTACAATCAGGGCATTTTTTGTCACAGACTAATTGTAGACTTTAAACATTAAAGAGCTGTAAGGCAGGAAGCACGTCTCTCTCCAGAGAACTATGGTCACTGCATTGGCAGCTCTGACCTTTATGCCTGGGAGGGAAGATGCCTGACCTACAGACCCTCAATAGGGTGAAAAGTGTCATGCACTATAGGGACAAACACCTACATATACACACAAGGGTCAGGCGATGCCCTGACCGCGACCATTTTCTTAACGGTATGCCATAACAAAAATCCTCCACTGCCACATTGAGCTGAAAAACACTAACAGGTGCACAGACTGCCTGTAAGAATTAGTCATAATGGCTGACTTGTCATTACTGGACTGTTGAGCATGCACATGCTGGTCAAAAGTTCATCTAGTATTCATGGGTGGCACTAACGTCACAAGAATGTCATTTCCAAAGAATTTTTTTTAAATGCCTCAGTATTATTTACTCAACTAAAAGTAATTTTAGTAAATGCACAAAATAATAATAGGCGAAAAAACAGTTAACGAGACAAAGAAATCAGTCAACAGTTGATAAAAATGTGACCAGTGTAGACCCATTAATGAACAAATGACTGCTGCTGTTTTTCTTTTTTTTAATCAGTGAATCTAAAATATAGTGTAACTAGTTTTTTACAAGCCGGTTATTTTTTGGTATCAAAAACACACAGTGCAAGCAATGTAGTATGATTCCAAAAACAAATGATCCTTTTAAGCTGGCTCTTCAGTGATGAGTTGAATCCATCTGAAACGCTGCCCTGTATAATTAACAGCATTAGCAAAGAGTTTCTTTGAAATATATTCACGTGAATCTGAATCAAAAAACTGAATCAAATGAAAAAGGTTTGATCTACCCATATTCAGCATAACCATCTTCAGTTTACTGTTTGGCATGATAATTGACTTCAGAAGATCGCATTATAAAGCATAAACCCAAATGCTCACTTTAGTCCAAATTTGAAACTATTTTCCATACTCGAAGCATGCTTACCCAAGTTCCTGTCATTACCTTTGTCATTGGAACCCACTTATAACTCATCCCTTGCATGTAAAAAAAACTGACAACATGACCTTTTGACCCCATGCCCACCACACTCAAGCTCCCTGAGGTAAACAAGGGCAAATGCATGCCACTCAGAAGAGGACAACGGCTGCCTGACTGCCATACAGCTGCCTTTCTTCCAGGGGCTGCATGTTTTTCAAATTAGCACGGCGTGCGATAACCAGAAGGCACTTTACTGTCACCTCAAATCAGCAAAGAGCATCACAACACTCCTAGCCAATTGGAGTCAAGAGCAATCAAATGCCATTTGACCCACCGTGATACACATCAACACGACAACCCTCTCAGCCTTCCACATGGAAAAAGCAAAATATTGAAATCTGTTGCTCAACATTACCTGAACTTTCCAGACTAAACACAAACAGAAAAGTTCAATGACTTGCCTGTTTTATCACCCCAAGCAAACTGTGGTTACATCACCGGACTGCTTCAGGCATAGATCAACATTTGCCACCCACAATACTCTAGTCCAGACAGACACAACAGTTCACACTCTACCTACGGCCCAGCGCTAACCACCGAGCCTCACATCGACAAACACACACCATAACAGACGTAACGACACCACACCCTGAATCAACCAACACACGTTCAATTTACTTTTACAAACTCTTCCACATTTTGCTCAGAGCAGTGGTCCCTCAATTTTGTTGATCCACTGGCAGGCTTGTTCAGTGCCTGATGGTTATCAGCATTTTATACATCTATTTTTACGGTGCAAACCATGTACAGTCACAAACAGCTCTTTGTGTCCTGAGCATACGTAGACTGAAAGAAAGAAAAACAGAAGAGGTCTGGCCTACAAAAAGAGTGCCACACAACAGAACACACACAGCACACAAGGCCTGCCTCAAAAACCTCAACATGCACAATACACAAAACAATACATGCACTGATGTGATGACTATATTCTAAAATAGATTAGAAAGTGTGTTCTACTTTTACTATTTTCAGTTCCTCTTTTCGATTTCAGCTCCACGTATTCGTTCTCTTTGTTATCTCGAACTCAACCCTAACCAAAGTTGACTGCAAGTTCATCAAAAGTGACTGAAAATAATGAGAGGCGAGAAATACTTCCCAAATCGGCGATGATATTCATCATTCTTATAATGAATAATTAGCCCAACTCAATTACCTGCTCATTAATTATTCAGCCCTATTAACAAAGTTCGGAAACTGCAGTTTAAAAAAAGCGCGATGGGTTTCGACTAACGCACCCTTGTGCAAACGTTTCTGGAGATGCTTTACCAAACACACGGAAACCGATGACATCACCGCTTTGCGAACTTCTGATTGACGCAGCTGCAAGCGTAGCATAAACACCTGTACTAATTTTGGCACAACGTATCTCAAACACATCTTAAGCGTACTGTACCCAGTGTTTGGTTTTCTTGTCCTGACGGTCCCGGGAATCTAATCCAGGTACACACCCTCCTCACACACCCTGTTCAGAAAGAGAAAAGATAATGTCATTAGTGCATGCAACACTGGTTTTATTAAAGCACACACTCACCAACAAAAAATGTACAGTGCAGCAGTGTTTAATATGCCAAGTCATCTAGCGCACGAGTTATCTAGAATCGGATGAGGGGACTGTATTTAATCACTACACATTATCAGCAAAGGTATGTCAGTGGGTTAACAAACTTGTTCCCGTGAGCTGCTGAACTTGTGCAAATGTGTCCAGCATCGCTCAGATCCCCTGTCAATGCCCACTAACCAGCTGTCACTTCAGCCTTACTCCATAGAAGACTTAAAAACAAGCAGCAAAGCAGCAAGGAGCCACGGCACAACCAGCATTTCTTTACTTTCATTCTCATTCTTTTTCACCGCTCCTCCACTGTCTCTCACTGCCCAGGTCAGTTGCTCACCTGACATGGCATCCTTCAGATCCTCAGGGGGCTCCGAACCTCCTTCCTCTCAGCTGTGGCAGTCGCACAACCCCGTACAATCACTATTCGCTCACGTTCCCTGCGAGAAGCTATTTTCCTACCGCTGTCTGCAGCCTTCTCTCACACTCTCTCTTTCTCTTTCTCTCTCTCTCTCTCTCTCTCTCCCTCCTCCCTCCCTCCCGCACACTCTTTCTTTTGGTTGCTCCCACTCCTGCTACCTTCACTTGCTCAGAGAAAGGAGCAAAAGAGTGAAAAAAACGATCATGTTTCTTCGGCGTAAGCAGCTGCACTCTGATTGGCCGGATGGTCCGAAGGAGGCGTCAGCCACGGTGATGGCTGCAGGCATTAAAATAGGTCTCGCCTTGCCCTGCTGCTGCAGAAAACGAAAGAAAAGAAGGGCAGGAGAGCGAATGCGAGAGAGAGAGAGACTACCTCTTTTTCAAAGCAGGAAGGAGGGGAGGCCGTGAGTATTTCCTGTTGTGCAGCTGAAGAGAGCGAGGACGTCACGCGCAGCATTCGCACTCTGGCGGAGTGTCAACACAGACGCCGGCTCATCTTGACACTTTCAAGAAGACTTCAGGATTACAACACACACATGCAGATTCCTCCCAGCATCCATATCAGATTCAGCTTACCACTGAGAATTGTGAGTGAGAGAGCTAGTTTTATTACTGCCATGAAATAGCAAGCATTGCTGTATAAAACGTTACGAGAACATTAAAACCACAATAAAAGAAGCACCTCCCCCAGTCGCTCATCTCTGATTGTCTTCAGCAAGGAATCGGCCCCAAGTATGTGGCTACCCCAGATCGTATTTTCCTCCTTAACCTTGTACTCTCAAGCAGAAATCCAATTATGTAACCTGAAGCAACAGGTGGAAAAGCACAACCCAGATGCTGGCATCAATTCTGTCACACTGTTTAAGCGGTGATACGCCTCAACTGTTTCCTTCCATACCAGCACCATGAGAACAAATCCTTCCCCTCATCATGCACGCAAAAACAACAGTCACCCACTGCACAATTTAGCATTTAACCACAACTGGTACATGTCAGTTTTCCTGTACCAAACAAAAAGCATGCAACTAGCAACCAATCCCAAGGTCATGGGTTCAAGCAATTTAATGTATACCTCAAATGCAAAAGCTACTTTGGATGAAAGCATATGCGAACTGAATAGATGTAATAAATGTTCACAGTTTGCAACAAAATTAGGCGGTGAAATTAAGAAGTTGCTAGTAAAATTCACAAATAATTACACAGTAACTGAGAATTTAACACAAAAATGTTTATGTAAAAGTATTTTCTTGTAAAACGTACACTTTACAATTAAATGGCATGAGCTCTAAAAGACATGGAGCCAGTGCTTTTTGTAGCCAATGTCATTGTGGCTTAGGTGTTAGAGAGTGACCTTTGCCTTCCTAAATTTGCGCTAGGGGTTCTCTGCATTCAGTGGTTCGGTTTGCATAGAGGAACAGGCTGTCACAAAGAATGCTTGTTGAAATTCCCATCAAAGTGGCACTTAAGAATTTGAAGCCTTTGAATATGCTTCCCGAAATCCAGGAACCCATTTGTTTATGTTGGCATTACTGAATGAAAGCCACGTCGAGAGGTGAATCATAAATGTGTTTGTGTTTAAAGTGAGAACATAAGGTGGGTCAGTTTACCTTTTAAAGCGACTTTCCATCAGAAACAATTACAAATAAATTGCCAGAAAGCCTAGATGTGTCAAAGCTCAACACGGAATCAATGTGATTGATTCTGTTGTGGAAAAAATGCACAAGGACATTTGTCAAACCTCCAACTCTGTCTGTTGTTTCTTGATGGATAGAACCCAGGTGATGGAAAACAAAATGATGTTTATGTATCATATGTCAGTGTCAGGAAGAGATATGGTGGGTGTGTTTATGCAATGCACTGGACATATATATATATCAAGCCAGTGCAAAGGGCACTGGCTCATGTATTTGGCATAGTCAAATAAACTAATTTGCCTGATGGGTTGTAAATACTTGGCTACACCCTTGGCCCTGTCTCTGCTGGTGTGCTTGCTTGTTACATAACCCTACTGCCTATTCCTGTCGGATATACAATATATAGTATAGCGTATTAATCATGGAAGAACTGAACATTTTTCACAAAAAAGCTTTAGTTTTACTCAAACAGTAGAGCATGGTATGTACAACACCAAGGTCATGTGTGTTCCAGTGATTTCATGCAAGATCAAGAACTGAAAAAAAAGTATACGTGTACCTTGAATGCAATAAAAGTCCCTTTGGATGAAAATGTCCGCATAAAGGTAAATTACAAAAAGATTGCGGTTCACAAAACGACATCAGCATAAAACACTAAAGCTAATTATTGCTCCCTAAAACAAAATCATTGTATATTTTGGAAACGTCCTCTGCAAAGATATATATGACCTAAAAATTTGAGGATACTTTAAATATGTATCTATAACACAAAGCAACAAAGCTTTAACATGGTTGCATTTTTGTCATGCATCTATTTGTGTGCACGCATACGTTTTGCATAAAAAAAAAACACACATTTCTGAAATACATTATTAGAGCTGTCAGTCTGGAAAGTTGTAAAAAGTCTGACATTAATTCATTAACATGCTCGTGTGTGTATTTTTAATGCAATGTATGTTGGCACGTTAAAAAAAATAAAAGAAAGAAAGAACGGCATCCTATGACAGCACGGTCATTTATAGCAGGTGCCATCCGACTTGAGCAACAATCGCACGTCGAGAGTCTCCCGCAAGGGGCCCTTCGCTGACTGAGAGCGCGTCATGGAACATTCCCGGAACGAGCCAAAGTCCCACCCACCTTCTCTCCTGCTCACACACATACACGCGCACAGGCGGTGTGTACATGAAAATACAGATCACAACATTACCCACGCTGAAAAAAAAACGAACGGTTTCCGAATAACACAAACAGCACAGACCCTCCGACGTCGATGCCGTTCGCTCTCAAGATAGCGATTCGTGTCGCTTTTCGCGCCGGCCGTGCAAATTCCTTAGGATATTACGCAATATTCGCTATCTCCAACCAGGCAAACGGGGTATTCCCCACATGTCCCAATAAGCGGAGGAGACCCGTCCGCGACTCACGCTCGCTTTATCGCGCTTTCAAAAGAATGTCACTCCCTGGCATTCTAAGAACAAGGTGCGCAAGACTAGAACTCACCGGTAGAACGTTTTCAAATCCGTCTGCAACATTCCGAAAGAGTGTCAAGCGCCACTGTCGCTTCCAGCTCTGACCGACGCAAAATATCGCTTCAGCTCGATTCGTGACGCAACGACAGCGTCGCGGACGCCAGGTGTTGGAGTACAACGCAGCGCGTCTTTGCTTCAGGAAGAGATGAAAGTGAGTTGGTCCGCTTCGGCTGGGGAGGGGTGGAGGGGGGGCGCAGACGGGGTTATTCCTAGCGTCGTTTCCCAGAATAGAAAAGCGAGAGAGGGAGAAGGAGAGAGAGAATCTGCGCGCGTGTGTGTCAGTGTGATTGTGACGTCATCGGATCCCCCAGCGCGCGTCCCCGTGGAGCTGCAGAGGGGGGGGAGGAGGGGGTGAGCGGGGTTGACCGAGACTACCCGCCCGCCTGGCCTCTTCCTTGTCTTGATAGAGGAGGGAACTCCCTCGGTGAAATTTCTCCAGAACGAGCTCCTCCGACTCCAAACCGCGACAGATGTCTTGTGTTTCTACCATTCGACGCATCAGGGCAGGGCGAGAACGCGCCGTGACATTAGCTCCACTTGACTTGCGTGTCACACTGGAGCGATGGAGTAAGATATCATTTTGAATAGATTTAAATGACAAATTTAGATTTATAATCATTGCCGAGATGCAGAAGCAATCGTCCACAGACTACTGCACAATGCGTGACATCTTCCAGCGTATTATTTTTCTGCTCTAAAATCGTGGCAGTGACCTGTTTTCCCTGCCTCCATGCATGACACATGATATTGTTTAGGAAAGAAAAACTGTAGGCGGTAAATATAGAGACACCTAGTTCTGCATCATTGACAGTGCACACACAAACACACACACACATGACTGACAGTTAATAAGGTGATTTCTTTCCAACAGTATTTCCAATATAGCGTAAAATTATATGCATGTAAACATGGTCATCGTTCACACGTACGTAGGCCTCGTTTGACCCCAAGAGTACATTTTTTTCATTCTTAATATTTCTAATCGTTTCTCAGCTCTATAGCCAGACTGTTTAATTATTGCGTGAGCACGAGGGGCCTAATTTCTAAAATAAATTTTTATAAATAAACAAATCTGATCTGATTTGATCAAATATGCATACGTGTGATTCATAGATTGCACAGAAAACGCACGTATGCCTCTCAGATGTCTATGAATCGCGGATGACCTTGAACTTGCGCACAAGTTTATATTTTTTACAAATATGAATGTTGGTGAGAATTGAAGCACACACACTCCCTAAGGTCAAATCTGAGCGTGCGCACACTTTATGTGAGGCCCTAGGTTTTACCTGTGTTGTGGGAACCGAATGTCCTCGTAAGGTCGGTAAATCCTACATTGAGGGAATTCAGCGAAAACTAGTTTGAGCTTTTAGTTCAGGGGTATGAGGTGCAAATTATCATTAGCTCTCTATAAAATCATCAGAAATCAAGGGAAGGTCCCGTTCGTGAGATGAAATGTACATGTTTGTCTTGCTGGGAGTGGTGCATCTGTTCTGCATTGTGTTAAATGGATTACTGGCTAGGTTAGAGTGGCTTACGTTTCCTTTAAGGAGCTTGTGATCACATCAGCTGTGACCTGGAGTTCCCATCGCATTGGCAATAGGGAGCTCCTCTGTAATCCTCAGCAAGGGCATCCCCAAAGAAGCACTGGCATCTGAGTCACTCAAGCATAATTGACAGCGCACAGACATAAATCAGCACTGCCGGACGAGCTTAGACATCACAGTCAATGGCGCTTTCCCGGAGGAAATAAAGAGGAAATGGAAATGTCTGCACTCGACCCAAAGGGCATGTTTCATCAACATTTATCAGGTCATCTTGTTGCACTGGTAGGCGAGAGCCTGTGCAGGTGTCTGCGTGTATTCGGCGCGCAAAGTCATTTTCTCAAGGACACCGAGGATGTTCCCAGCAGCACAAAGCAGTTCTCAGTTAATTATCAGCAGACCAGATAAAAACACCGCTCCGCGCTATTATAATAAATGTTTGAATGTCATGAATCACAATGCACTTTTATTTCCCAGAAGTGATCACCACTAGACATTCCTAGAAGCAAAGCGTAACTCCCATGACTGTTATTACTGATCCATATTTTTCATCCTTAACCTCCTCCTCCGCACCTTCGTTTATTTATTTCATTTATATAAGTCTGATAAATGTTACATTAAGACAGATGTAGTAGCTTTATACTTCATTGTTTACAAGCAAGGAAATAAAGGGAGGGCCTGTCTTTGTTTGTGCCTGTACAGACTCATTCTAAGATGTCTGTGTAGTAGCCCTTGTCATGTTTGATTTTCCAGTTTTGACTTATAAAGTTATATTATAAACAATATTATATATATATATATATATATATATATATATATATATATATATTATATTTTTTTTTATCCTTTATACATGTTCATTTCTGAAATAAAGCAGATCAGCAATGTTTATTGTTGTTCAATAAGTAATCCAAAGCCTCATTCTTCATAATTAAGATGTCAAAACAAGCAGACAGCTGCAACTTCCTCATGCTTTCTTTGAGACACAGCAGTCCCACTTCTCTTCACACTTCAGTGATCTGAGAGAAGTCACGTACACACTCTCACATATATATATATATATATATATATATATATATATATATATATATATATATGTGTGTGTGTGTGTGTGTGTGTGTGTATGTGACGGAAGAATATAGCCCAAAGCTGTATCTGTTTCTCCAGTAGAGATGGTGCAATATTGCTTACACAGAGGGATCTGCCTCTCCCTTTTCCACTCCCAGTTTTACCCCTGGTAATCTATGACTATTGTGCGGCTTTCACATCCCCGTGATTAACCTCATACTCGGGAACACGTCATTCTCAGGAATCCCAGAGCTTTCTTTCTGCTCTTATAGCGCTGCCAGGAAATTACATAAGAATATGTTACACTTGACAAAGGTCAGGTTGTCTGTGCGATAAGGCAGGGCACTAATGTGTGAATCCTTGCCAAAGAACTCCTTTCATCTCATGTATCTAACCTGTAAAGAGCCCCGTAAAACTGACAAAGACCTGGCGAGTGGACACACCTAAAGTCTCAGAGTCCACACCATTTCAAATACTCCTTTGTTGGGTCTGCTGACTATAAAGAGAATGCCGATATGCTTCATTCGTTTGCTCGATGACAAGATGTTACCTGACATGCTTTCTAATGAATCACAAATCTTAAGTATCTGTTGAAAGAACATCGACATGTCATTAAATTCATCTTTATCATGTAGTTTTACTAAGATACTAAGATTTTATCTTTTTGAAATATTGAAATGTAGCAGTTTGGAAATCGGTGTCAAAGGTCATTTTTAATGGCGGTCATACTTTTAAAAAGAGGAGATGGTTTGAGGAGCTTCCTCAAGACCTCTGGTGGTTGAGAAAGATATTGCATTATCTTCTGATCGCTGATTAACCTCAAGTTTATTTAATTACTATTGGTGATTTTTAAATCATAATTTTAATTATAAAAAGAAAAAATTAAATACAGTCAAGGCTGTCACAAAAAGCACTAAATGTTTCCAGATTTGTTTTGGTGGGTTTTTTTATTTTTTTATTTTTTTATTTTTTATTGCTCAAAAGTAACAATAAAACATTTAGATTACAAAAGGCTACAAAAGATTTAAAGTGATATTCCTTTGAACTTTCTATACATCAGACCAAAAATCCTGTAAAGAAAAAAAAAAACACAGTGACCAAAATATGACGTTGAAAAAACTGAACCGAAAATTCAGCTTTACCATTAAGAGAATAAAATTTTACTTGAAATAGAATATTTAAACAGAAAACTTTTTAATCTAATACAAAGAATGAAAAAATCTTACACTTTCAAAACATTTAAAGTTGTGTATATATATATAAAAATGTATAATTTATATAATTATATAATAATTTAATTAATTATTCATATATATATATATATATATTTTATATTTATATATATATATATATATATAAATAACATTTAATAATGTAACAATTTACTAATTATATAATATATCAAACTAATAATATATCACTTTGTATTATGCCATATCCATTGGCATTTAGTTTGACCCCTAACTACGTGGTCAACCTCTAGCTGCAGAGCACAAAGGTGCCTTTTAATTACTTTCTTTTTCATGGTGCCTCCTCATCCCCAGCACGTCTATCTCATTTTCCAGGACCCTGGAGACCGCACTGAGGCCCCTGCAAAAAGGCGGTTAACATGTTTTCATGAGATAAAAGCACAGTGATTGCGGACTCCTTCATCCCGTGAGACCGAAGCGCTGTGTTTGAAGTTAACTACTGACAGAAAGTGGTAAAACATTGATGCCTGGCAGAGCACAGGTTTTCCACAGTGTACTTGGCACACATGGATTCTGTCCTCATGTTTTGCCACAGATCAGGAAGGACATCTTTCTCACAATCAAAACATTTGTTTTAACAGCCACTGGCCTACTTTTGACTTTTGCTTGCCTGTCAAAGGCAGTTACATCCACTGAATATAAAAGCCTGTTATCTAAATACAGTTTCTTTATAGAAGGCAACACAGTTGTATTGAAGCATGACCGCTGATATAGTCTAAAAGTCAACATCAATGAATAAAAATAACACTCTTGGCTGAACACTAAATTAATTCAATGAAAACAATAACTACGCAAGCGTTTCTAAGATCCCAAAATTACATCTCCCTCCACAGATAACTCAAAATTTAAAGGAATAGTACACTCAAAGATGATTTTTTTTTTTGGAAATGTACTCATCCTCAGGCCATCCATGATGTAGAGGACTTCATTTCCTTATTGGAACAGATTTTTAAGAAATAAAGCATTATATCATTTGCTCACCAGTGTATCCTCTCCACTGAATGGGTGCCGTCAGAATGAGATTTCAAAATATAATCAAATCCTTATTCTAAACTAACACTTCCTCCAGTGAAAAATGTCCATGTCCTGTTGTCCTCTTACATCAAATGCACCAATATATTTGTTGAGAACTCTTTAAGACTTTGGCATATTTCTCTCCCTATTCAGACTAAATGACTTGAGAACACATTATAATGGATAGAAGACTATTATTTGGAAGTGACAGTTTGAAATGAAAAACATCTAAATGATGGATTTGTTTATTACAAACACACAGCTTGTGGATAACTTACATTACTTTTGGATTATCGTGATGCTTTAGACTGACGGCACCCATTCACTGCAATGGATCAACTGGTTGGCAAGTGATGTAATTCTAAATGTATCCAAATCTGTTCTGATGAAGAAACAAACACGTCTACAGCACACCTTAGACAGCCTGGGGGTGAGTGCATTTGCAGCAAATAAAAATTTGGGGGAGAACAATTCCTTTTATTTAATAGTTTGAGTAATTTATTTGCACTTTCATTTAACACTCTAACTCTAACTCTGACTAAATGATTCACAGTCTAAAATAAAAGCCAGTAAATACATATAAAAAAGATTGTGTGCTTTATTTCAAAACAAGAGTCTGGTGAGTGACCTGTTGCGAACGGGTAATGGAAATACTTCAGCAAGTTATTCTTATTCAGTCGCAACATCCAAAAGCATCTGCGCGTTATTATTGCTCATAATTCTGTTTGCCCAGCTCTTACGCTGTCATGGTGGATGTTTGCGCTTTCTGCACACTTTCTCTATCTCCAAACCAGTGAAAGTACAGTGTTTACACTCCTCTCATCGGCCATCTGTCTTTTCACACCTCTCCATTATGGATACACACACCTTATGCTTTAAATATCTCTGCAGGTGTGCGCGTGCGCGTGTGTGTGTGTGTGATCTGTATATTTGGACAGACTGTGACCGCAGACCATAAACGGTAATGATATGAAATGTGTGGTGTGACTATGGAAACCCCACTGCTTTTGGTGAGCGTTTTATATACACACTGTATCATTTATTGCTTGTCAAGATGATGATGAAAGCCGCCGGCACAGTAAACAACACTCCAATCTCGAAGTCCACAATTATAAACCTCACCACATGCATCATTCATTCCCAAGCAAACGGGCCATGAGAAAGAGGAAAGATACAGGACGCAGACCTGCAAGGGCATTAAAAATTCATATTTAAAGAAACGGCTACCTGCCAAATCGATTTTAAAACGAATAAGACGCTTATTGATCAAAAATACAATAAAAGAGTAATATTGTGTTTGCTATTTTAACATATTTAAAAATGTATTTATTTTTGTGACGGCAAAGATGAATTTTTAGCAGCCATTGCTTCAGTCTTCAGTGTCACGTGATCCCTTTAAGTAGAATACTTGTAATCAAATTGAAATGTGTCCTTTTGCTGCCTCAGTTTAAAAGCAAGAACTGAACTGGAATTGCTCGGCGCTGAATACCTGAGCTCGCGATGAGCACAATGCCACCGCTCAAGCTCCTGCGGTCCTGCCAACCTCCATCCAAAAAGCTGATAATCTGTGTTGACGTTTTTTGATTAACCGTAGGACAGTTATGAAACCAAATTTGAATCTGGAGGCAATTGTAATGAATGAATAATATTTCCTCGTTATCTGAGGGATTAGAGTGGGAGGTTTCTGAGAAGGGACATCTAATTGGCAGAACCAGGACAAAGGTAAGCAGGAGACGGGCGAGCGGGCAGATGTGTGCGTTCGCTCTCTTCATTATATTGATTGGGCAGACTTTGATGTCTGCAAACAAGTCCAAACATCAGTGCCCGCACCAGTGTTTGGTCCATAACATTACGCTGTTGTAAACAAAACAACATTTTAATGAGACCCTGATAGACTATTTATAGGCTGCTACAGTACATTTTGCTACAATGGTCATGCTGGTGTACCTACGTATGGGCAACTCAATCTAATTACCTGGGATCTTGTTGCAAATCTGACTGGAGATTGATAAGGGGGAAAGGGATTAGCATGACTTTCCCCACATGACCATAAACGGATCCAAAAGACAGATATATTGCTGTACGCGCCGTCTGTGAACTGCATTAAGACTTGCGGTTCAGTGTCTTAAACTCTCTTTTCACATGTGGTTGAATGATGGTTGCCATTGCACATTTATTGGCTATAAGCTAGGCTATGAACTTCCTTAAGTTAACAGAAAATCGAAAGAGACATATAGAAAGCAGACCAGGCCAGCCACACAAGCCACAAGTCCATCACCTCAGCAGGCCTTTTCACAGTCCACTGCTTTTTCCGACTGCATTTACAAAAGGCAGTATTTCTTCATATAATTCATTATACACATGTTTGTTCTTGTATTACTTGATAAACTTGAATAATGCAAAGTTTCATGTGGCTCTCTGGTGAACGTGATTGTGAATGATTAATGGGAATGTTCAGTGTGAGAACGTTCCAAAAACAACTCAGTCTTGATAATTCTGGTTTATTTGTCCATCTATTGTAGACAGCATAATTGATTATAAACATATAGGCTTTTCACACTGCACTTAACCCCTAGGTTATCATCCTTTTAAGCTCTGCTTTTAACCCCTGGTGTAGGACCCTTATGAAACTTAATCTGCTGAAAAGAAATAGTTAAAACCAGCCCAACCTAACCATGTTTTTATTGTAGTAAATGTGTAGTAACCATGTTAAGTGGCATGCTGATTACCATTTGTACAGTCTAACCAGTTTTACTACAAATTCCATGGTTAAAAACTATGGTTAGTGTAGCAAAGCCATGGCTATTTGTGGTTAAGATGGTTTACCTGTGGTAACGATGGTTTTTGGTTTTATTTGTAGGAAAACCATTATTAAATTTCATAAGGGTCTTCAAGGTAGAGCATTGAACAGTTATAAAGTGTTTGAAAAATAAAAGTGAATGCCATGAAGCGGCCACACAAGATTCAGATTCAGTTTCTAATCTAATGAATAGTATGTTAGTGTTTTTGCAATTTTTATCTCTTGTCTCTCTTGGTTACATAATAAAATGCAGTGTTTACTGAAAATCTTACAGTGAAAAAAAAAAAGTATATGTTAAGCTACACTTGTCTCTTCAACCCTGTTATCATCTTCAACCCCTTGATCAAAAATCACATGGTTGCTGTCAAAAAGATTCCATTTCAGGCTTTAGTATAGCAAAAGTGTGAGATCTTATGTAACTTTTATATTTGCAAATACTACATTTGTGTGAGGGACATCTAATTAATAGGAAAATTTTAATGTAGTTATGAATACGTTTTATAATCATATTCAGAGAGCTCCCATTGTGTCCATAATGGGGTTGTGTCCAAGTCTAATAATAAATAAATATTTTTGATAGGCATATTTGCCAGAAGTGGAAAAATTTGGTTTTCTTAAAATTAAGTAGCAATGCTGTGGGATGTACAAAAAAGTAATACATTTTGGTAAAAGAAACGGTTTCATAGAATGACTCATATATTGTTATGTAAACATATCGCGTGCTGTGTTTGTCCAAACAGTGAATGGCATGGCAAATATACAAAAAAGAACAAAAAGCCAGAGTTTAGATGAATTAAATTAGAATTATTATAATTACCTTATGAATATCCAGAATTAACTGTTAACCCTAAATATATAATGAACAGTGGGAATTTGTGAAACAGTATAAACCAGGATTGCAATGATTCAGGGTTAACTGAGGGTTAAATCAGGTGTTTTCAGTGTGAAAAGCTATATATATATATATGAATTTAATGGTAATACAGTATGACCGCTGACCAAGCCTTGAGTATTTGCATGGGAATAATGCATATTTGCAATGGGAATACTGATATTACAATAACTAATCCAGTGCTACAGCTTCCAAGGAGCGCTGCTGTGGTTTCTGGGCCCCCTGAAATAAGAATTTGATGTTTGTGTATTGCTCGATTTGAGATATAGACATATAACAATTAGGCAGGATAATGTACAGTCAACTGACCATTATCGCAAAATAAACCCATAAAAAACCAAAAACCAAAATAAAACAGACTGCCTGGCCTGACTCACTATTATTTACTTAGCAAGCATGTATTTCAAATGTATGAGCCTAATCTGTGTTTTCAAGACTTTTGGCACTGTATCATACTAATAAACATACTGAGATCAACTCTTGCACATATACTGCACATGAAATCTGATCTTTACATGTCAAAGAGCTTGGGGCCAACTGAATGAGATGAAGTTTTGGGTTGCTGGTGGACCAACTCATCTAGAACCACATGCACATGTATCTCGCTCAAGTGTACTTACTGTGAACAAGTCTACCTCAGCTCTGGAAACTTATGCACGTTCCCCACAGCTAACCACAAACTGTGGAGCACTCCTGCACTCTGGCAGACCCCATCAAACCCCACAGTAGGTGAAGAGCCTGCACAGCAGTCAGTGTGCCTTATATTTTCTTTGCATTTTCTCATTTTGCTCATGGGTCTCAGGTCGAGTTAGATAAATATGAGGTTTTGAATATTTCAGGGGGAAAAAAGGATTTTACACACATCAACTTCAGTGACCTGATTTGTTTAAGATATAAAAAGCAATAACATGCTGTTAATAAGTGGATTTGGCTGAGATAATATGACACGTGAGTGACAGTAAGTCCAAACATGAAAGCGTCCAGTTTCATAACGCTGTTTGAGATGTGACAGCTAAAATGGTGTATATTGTGCATATTATCCCATGATCTGAAAGAAACAGAAAAAAAATCGTCCTGTCTTTGGTAATAAAGAGATAGTCCAGTATAGCCCAGGTCACAAGAATCACACCAGCTCCTGCAATGCTTCTGTAAGTGGAGACGAGCATAGTTTTTTAATCATCATTCCTCCATCCTCTTAAATGGCTAGTTCTGGGAACCATTTGTGTGCCTGTGGCAAGGGATTTTCCACTGTAAACCTCTTTGGCTGCCATATTGTATCATAATGCAGGTTTTACGGGGGCAAATCATTTTGTCTGCTACTGTCTGACATCTCTCAAACAGTGATGGACTCAAATAGCCAATTATAGAGCACAGTTAAACTGTTGAGAAATGGGGTGGTGAAAAAGGGTTATGTTTTTAAAGAGTTATGTTTCTGGTTGCTTCTGTATGAATGTATATATATATATAACATATATATGTAACATTGCTAGAAGCTAATGATTAGAAAAAGACATTACAATTCACTAAAACATTTTTACAAACAAATGGCTCAAACAAAAGATCGTCTTCAGACATTACACTTTTATTAAAATGTTTAAATCAATTATTAACATTCTGCTTCACCAGTGCTGGGTTGAACAATAATACTGTGTCATCACATGAACATCCTTTTCCAGAATACAATGCAGTGACATCACAAACATTTTTGTTGAAGGACTCAATAATGTAATCTATACTTACTATGCAGATCTACCTGCAGAACTGTAACATTATGTAACCTGACTAGATAAAGCCCCACCCAAAGTCCATGAGGTTTTTGATGAGTGGCCACCTGAGGCCAACAGTTGCTGTTTTTTTCTGTACAAGCTTCCCCTTCTTCTTGGACACAACTTGGTTCTCCTTTGTTCCCCTTTTAGGGTTCACACCAATGAAGCGTCTAGAATGTAAAGACAGAGAAACATAAGATATTAGGTTATGTAAATAAAGAATAATTGCACTTTAATCAACAAAACCCATTTTATTATTAAGACTGTTGTCATTATGGCAGCAACTGCACCATCTTTAGTTCAGCTTCGATCTGAGGGGACCTAAGAATCCTAAGTAATGTAGACAACAACTTTGTTATAATTCTTTCATTATTTATTAGTTATTAGTTATTCTATCATTATTATTATTATTAATGCCAAACCAATAAAAATGACTCTATTGAACTAAACAGATATTTGGAAAAATGTCAGTACCTGGATAGATTGCCCATTAACTTTCATAATATAACTTTTTCCTACTATAGTAGTGAAAGGTGGAGAAGATCTGTCTGGTCACTGACACTCTTCCAAATATCCTCCCTTCTGTTCAGTAGAACAAATAAATTCATACAAATTTGGTACTACTTGAAAATTTGTAAATAATG
Source organism: Puntigrus tetrazona (assembly GCF_018831695.1). NCBI lineage: Eukaryota > Metazoa > Chordata > Actinopteri > Cypriniformes > Cyprinidae > Puntigrus > Puntigrus tetrazona. The sequence goes on from NC_056718.1 coordinate 19,176,831, forward strand.
ACAGATTTTCAACTATCCATTTGAGTAGATTGGTTTGTAATATTACAGTCTGCAATATTCATAATAAAATACCTTTCACACAGCTATCCTTATTCAGAACTAATATAATGCCAGACAATCGGCACAATCTTTGAGAGAAGAAAAAAAACATGCAAAGACACATTCAAATGAAACCCTGTGGCTCGTGATGATACATTAATACATTGACATACCACAATATCTGACTCGGTGTGAACGTCCAGCGCTAAACGTGTTGCACTCTGGATTCCTTGTTAACGTCTGTTTGTATGGACCACAATATGTAAGTTTATATGTTTTTTATTGCGTCATGCTCTGGATGTTGTGAGTGAGTCACACATTGTGGTATATTAGAGGTAAAAAAATATATATAAATACCAATTACTTGCACAAAACGTTTTTTTTTCCGTGTCTTAGAACATCAATGTATTGTCATGAGCCGTAGGGTTTCATTTGGATTTGTCTGTGCATGTTTTTTTTTCTCTCAAAGATTGTGTGCCCATTGACTTGCATTATATGACTGACAGACTGCAATGGTTTGAGTTTAATATCTTTGTATGTGTTCTACAGAAGACACAAAGTCACCTATATCTTGGATGTCCTGGTGGTAAGCAAATAAACATTTTAATTTTTGGTTGAACTATCCCTTTAACGCAAACAATCCTAAACAATGCTGGTAAGATTGACAAAATGTCCAAACAACATTTACAACCAGAAGAGGACTTACCTTTGAACAAACTCAAATGTTCGGGCAGCTTCCTCTTGGTACTGCAAATTGAAGACATAATAGGTGAAGAAAACATCAATTCAGATCATCCAGCCTCCAAGTGTGACTTTGTCACCAACAACTGAAAGAGACAACTGTAATGTTTAATGTCCTGAAATGGTATCAAATCTAGGTTATCATAAAATATGCTGCTGCAAATTAATACAGTCCATGACATGGAATGAAAAACAAAACAAAACAAAACAAAACATAAGAACACTTCTTGTTTTAAAGGAACAAGCAAAAATTTAAATTACCCCATAATGTACTCACACCGAAGCCATCCTAAGTGTATATGACTTTCTTCTTTTTACCAACACAGTTAAAAGTTTTTAAACATTTATCCTGGCTCTTCCGAGCTTTTTCAATGCTGATGGATAGTGGCCATGAATTTGATATATATCAGATATCCGCAAGTACTGCATCAGAAAACTAACCCTTACATGATTCTTTTGAAGCAAATCGATGGGTTTTATTTCCAATTTTTTTTTAATGATAAACTCCAATCACTGACTTCCACTGTGTACACCCCATTTCCTTCAAAAGACTTGTATCCTTCAAGTCAACTGGCAGGATGTAGAATATTATCAAGTGTGACTTCTGTCATTTCTGAAACATAGGACAATAAAATCAACAAGAATGAATGTAGACTTTAATGTAAATTTATTACAGTGTTTAAAAGGGAATGTAACCATCTTTCCTTCACTACTAAGACTTTATACAACTTTTAAAAGATGGATTAGGCAGAAGGCTATGAAATCAGACATGTCTGACATTCGCAAATATGTTGCTGCAGGTCTTAGCACACAAGTTGCAAGTTATAATTTTTAAACTACAGTCCACAGACCCCAACAGCAAAATATCATTACCTTACCATTGTAAAACAGACAATATTGAAGCTGCTCTGAAATGGATTGAAGTATTATGTAAACCAAGCAGCCTTAACTTCAATTCACTTTCCAAAAAACCCTAAGACTATTTTTAAATATAGACCAGTCCATCATACAAATAGTTTGAAAAAATCAAGAACAGTCACAAGTACATTTAATTACTTCGCAAAATGTTGCGACATGCTAAATGCTAATGAACAAGCGACCTATAACGTTAACGTTAGGCCTACTGCACTTTGCTGCTTTGTTTACCGTCCTATCAAGTACACAAAGAAATAATAAAAAACTGTAGCTATTAGTACTGTGGTTTGAATATATACCACAAAATAAAACTAATTTTGATCACTTACCTTCATAAACCGACGAGGATAAAAGCACATGCAGTTAAATTTGACGTCGGTCTACATCGACGCTGCCTGGGTCATTCTGCTCCGTGTTCTTACTTCACGTGTAATAAAATAATGTCGATATGATGTTAAAACTCTGTATTTCTGCCGAAGGGAGTCGATCCGTCGTTGTTTTCGAGGGCACTCAATGGCGTTGCACGTGTGACTAGACTATAAAATACTGCATTTTCCCGTGAAACTGAACAGTTGTTTTCGGTAGTTTTTTCTTCTTCACGTGACATGCATCGCCATTTACAGTATTAGACTGTATAAATGAAGAACGGTAAAATGCTGTGCAAAATTCGCCGTATTTTTTTTTTTTTTACAGTATATATATATATATATATATGTATTTTTATACAGAATATTATATATATTTTAGAATCTTCCAAAAACATCAAAAGTAATATTCTCATTATATATATATATATATATATATATATATATATATATATATATATATATATATATATATATATATATATATATGGAAGATTCTAAAACACACACACACACACATTCAGGAGACGTTTCATATGCTCATTAAGGCTGCATTTATTTGATAAAAACAGCCTACAGAAAACAAACCTTAAATTTGATGAAATATTATAGACATTTAAAATAAGTTTTATATATTAATGTTCTTTAAATGTAATTTATTCCTGTAAAGCAAAACAGAATTTTAAAACGTATTTTTGTTAACAAGTAAATTAATTGCATCATTTTTTGAGAGCGGAACAAACGAAGCAAATCCCCCACCCCCGAACCCCGTACTGATGCCGCTCAGCTTCTTGACACACTGAGCATGCGCGACACGCGAGCTGCTCCGCACAGCCAGCGATGCTTGTTACTGTAGCAACGACCTCTCGCGCACATCCGCCGCCTCCGCCAACGTCTCCTCCTCTCCACCTCACAACAGCATCCCTCTGTCAACAGGATATTTCCTGAGACGGAAATACGACGGGGGAAGGAAAATGGCGCTCATCCCATCACAGATCCTCAGAGTAGCGATACTCCTCTCTTATTTTTCCATCCTCTGCAATTACAAAGCCATAGACATGCCCGCGCATCAAACATACGGCGGTAGCTGGAAGTTTCTTACGTTCATAGATTTGGTAAGTGCATGTGCATCGTTCCCATGCATTGCCTGATGTATATTTATCTCCATAATGCATTATATAGACATGCCCCTGTTATGCTGAAATATGCAGTGCAGAGTCCACACGCCAACACAAATACGTCTTACGCCATATTTACCGAGCATTAAACGTTAATCACATGACGTAATGACTTTTTAAAATCTCTAATGGTGATGTCATGCTTTTCATATCTCACATCCTCATTAATAATAAATCTTGCTCTGAAGGCTTGTGCTGAATTAGGAGCAGTTCATAGGAGGACAAATTAAGGGCGCATTTACAGTTTTATATATAAACTGAAGCATCTTTTTCTTTTGTTCTGGCACCATAAGGGACCAGTCTGTTCGAGTAAATGCAGGTCACATTAGGCGCCAGCAACTGCACGCACGCACATACGCATTGACTGTTATGACAGTCTGTGAGCCAATGACTCATGTTTTCCACATAAACAGCCCATTTTCTCCCCCTTTTTCGAACAGTGATTTTTAATAGCAATAAAAGTTGTTTTGTTACACTTCACATTTACACATCTGTTCCAGTGCACTGTTTGCTCTTTTTTTTTTTTTTTTTTCATTCTTGTTTGGGAATAATCTCATGTACAGATATGTTCCGCGCAGATGTGTTTGGATTATTGTGGATGGGGGCTTTTCAAACTTTATGCTGTTTCATAACACTCACGACGGTTTCTCCGAATCCTTAGTACTTATCTGAAACTGTAGTGCGCTTTATTAACATACTGTGCAAACGTTTGGGGTCAGTAAGAGCGTCTATCTGCAAGAATTCATTAAAAAGGGACAGGAAAAGCATTTATACTGATACAAGATGTAAAAATGTACTTTCATGTCTTGCCAAAATAGTCAACTGCACATCAAATTAATGCACAAAAATGGTTATTTTAATGGTAACCTAAAAACAATAATAAAAAAAACTGTGGTGGCAGTTATAGGTTTATTCATAAACATTTTTATCGTCCATAAGCATTTAAAAAAACCTAGATTCGCTTTCACCTAAAACCATAAAGAGATAAGGAAGTGATTTTTCTTTTGCGCTGCTTCGTGTAATAGTATAATGATTAATTACGACAGCGTTTGAGGACCTCATAGCACTGTTACAATGAACCTGGATGATGAGGCCGCGCGAAACTAATATTAGAACAGACGATAAACACATGTCATTTTCAGAGAGGCACATTATCTCATCTTGGCACAAGAAATGCGAGTGCGTCTGGATCAAATACGTGCACTCAACTGATCTACTCCACTGTAGTATTTTTACGTTGATCAACGCTCTCATTGTGTTAACTGTGATTTTAGCCGTTTATGTTTTCATCAGGCTTCGTTAATTATTAAATACCGGGGTTCAGATTTGGCTTTCCATTCTCACAATAGGACACTTGAGGAGCCTGGCATAGAATGGATCTCTCGGTGTCATACATAAAGTGCCTGGTCAAGTGTGGCCGAAAGCTTTCAGTAATCTGACAATGAGATACCCGTGGATTAATTAGCAGAGTTTAATTAGCACAGATGCACAGGTTTTCTGAGTGCGTATCATTACTGTGATGAAAGGCAGCCTATATTTTTGTGAGAGCAGTTGCTATTTTGCAAACGCGTTGTAACTTTAATTACGAAATCTTTGATTTTAAGACAAATAGGGTTGGAAAAAGTCTGAAATGGTCTATGTATTATGAATGCATTGTGCATTGTTTTATGACTTTCATTTTTATCAAGAATTCTAAATGTTATTACCTTAATTTTCTGGCTGTCTTGCAAGCCATTACTTCTGCAGTGTACTGTAGCGGTCTGTTGTTTGATAAGAACTGAGGTTTCCCAGTCCAATTATTATTATTCCCAGCCTCAAACAAGCAATTCACTAGATTTCATGGAGACTTCAATCTCAGTCCAGGAATCCTTGCGGTTGTTTATAAGCACAAAATAAGACTTTGTATAGCAAATAAATGATTTTATGCCTCTATTGGCTTCATGTCTTTGCTCCGTGGCTGTTTTTTAACTCTTAAATCATACGAGAAAAGGAAGAACGACCATTTTTAGCTCGGCTAAAGCAAAGATTAAAAGCAGTAGTGAGGGTAGAGTAAGAAAAATACATCATTTTAAATACATCAATTTAAGACTTTTCCAATAAAAAATTGGTTTTGGACAAATCGAATATTTATATGAAGCCGTAGCAGGGCTTCTCCTGTCTTTAGACACCAGGAAACAAATTTAGGAGCAGAAAGATAATGAGGAATGAAATATTAAAGAGTGCATTAATGGGAGACTTTTTTGCGTGCTGGATATCTGTGGAGGAGATATAATAAAGAAACCCTCATAATTCCATAATGTCTTTCCATCTTAAATTAATGTCAAAGCAATCTCCTAACACTCTCATCACGAATGTTCGCTAATGGAAAATGGGCTAAAAAAAAAGACATATTAGCTTAAGACGAGAAATAGGTTATGGAGGAAAGGTTGTGTATTAAATTATTCCAATAGCAGTTTTCGTGCAGCCTGTCACGCATTGTAACATTTTAAAGCTTGTCAACTGTATCTGCATATTGTTCTGTTTCCTGTGATGTGAGTTTGTTTGCTCTTGGAAAATGATAGTGCTTAGAAATACTCATATTCTATTTTGAGACAACCAAAGATGAATGCATGACTTTCATCAAGTCTCCCTTCAACTCTCCCTTATGTTCCTTTTATAAAACATCTTTGATTTACATGTCAGAGAGAGGCCTTCCAAAAAAACACACACACACACACACACACACACACACATTGTATCATTTGTTTATTTATAACAAAAATTGACCAAGCTACAGTTTTTGTTTTGCCTGCTCTTTTCGGTTAGGGCTTAAAGGCATATTTAACCGAAAAAATTTTAATTTGTAAAAAATGTATGTACTCTCAGGCCATCCATAATGTAGATGAGTTTGTTCCTTCAGCAGGAAATTTAGCATTACATCATTTGCTCAAGAGTGGATTCTCTGCAGTGAATGGGTGCCGTCAGAATGAGAGTTCAAACTACTGATAAAACCATTATAATAGTCCACAAGTAATCCACATATCAGTTGTATATACTAATCTGTCACATTTTGAACTCTGATGGCTAATATCGTAAAACATATACTGTGAAATATTGTTACAATTTAAAATAAATGTAATTTATAATTTATTTAAAGTCAATATATAGCATATTTTTCTTAAAAGTTGCATTTACAAATCTTATGGGACATGTGACCCATTTCTTCTCTGTATATTACATTACCTTTTCCTAACCAGTATGTTATGATTCCCTTTGTCAGGTTATTCAGGCGGTGTTCTTTGGAGTGTGTGTCCTGACTGACCTCTCAAGCCTTTTGACAAAAGGCAGTGCCAGTATGGAGCAAGAGAGACAGTTAAGGAAGCTGATTAGCTTACGAGACTGGATGATGGCTGTCCTGGCCTTTCCTGTTGGTGCGGTATGTATAAACCACCAATCAGATTTCTTGTTTTGCATATGTACACCGTCTGAGATCTATAAAAAATACTCTTTATTTTAGAAAGTTGGATCTACATCTGGAGACTGTAAGCAGTGCTGCTGGCTCAATGAGGATATGTTGATGTTCAGATAAAATCAATGTTAAAATCAACATTGAAACTGAATAAAAACACCAATATGGCCAATTCTTAAAGTGAGAGCATGAAGTGATCCAAATGATTACTTTGCAAAGAAATCTAGAGTTCAAAATGAAGTTTGGAAGCGTTTCAGCTTTTGTATAAGTATGCAAACATTGCATTTTTTTTGCATACACAAAATCTGCAAAAGTCATTGGCTGCTGGCTGTGACTTACGGTGCGTTTAGTTTAAAGTGTGTGAACCTACCATAAACTCTCTGAGCCATCAAGTTCCATTGTTAATGTGTGGGAAAGAAAAAAAACAGTACAGTAACGGTACATGAATGCAATACTTTGTCTGAAGCTGCCGTCCCCTCCCACACATGTCATTGACATTAAGATGTCTGAAACCACAGAAAAACAGAGGAGACTATTCAAAACTCGTTTCAAGCAATCATTCAGTGGATCTAAGAAAGGAGGGTTGTGTATAAAGCCTATTTGTAGAGGGTGCCAAAGGTAAAATACAACTTCCTGACCAATGGTTTAATATTTTTGCAACTTTGCAGATTCATACATTTGTGGACATCGATCAGTAGTGTACAGTATATTTTTGACATTTTTTAAAACTCACGTAGCTGAATATATTTATATTTGTAAATTACAGTTTTATATTTAAATATATTTCAAGAAAAATGGCACATGATCCTACAGAAATGACTAATATGCTGATTTAGCCTACCTCTCAAGACACCTTTTATTATTGTCAATGTCAAAAACAGTTGCTTAATGTTTTCTTTTTGTGAGAGCATGGCATCTGTTTGAAATAGAAATCTTTTTTTTACATTATAAACGTTTTACTGTCACTTTAAATTAATTTAATGTGTCTATATTGTGCGTCTCAGTTCAAAAGGTTAGTGTTTCTTGTCTTTGCAGGGCAGAATAGACGCTAGGTGCCTTTAGATCTGTATTTAAACCATCAAAACACTGAATCATCTGATTCTTTAAAAAGGTACAATAGGTGAACCGATGGTAAATGCATGAGCCTGCAGGTCTGGTCAGACAGCATCTGTATTCTCTTAGCATATACCGCTATATCTGGCCACATTCACACATGCTGCTTTGCATAAAGGGACTACAGACACCAATACGCATTGTCTTAAATGCAGAGCCTATTTGTTTTGCAAATGCCCAGTCATCTATCTGGCACTGCCGCAAAACCATCTATGCAATAAAATCCTGCCCTGTGAAGTGAAGCAGGAAACGCTATGTTGTTTCTGTTTTGTGTGTGTGTCCGCGCTGACCATCAGATAATTGTATGGAAAATATTTAAATTTTGATCACAAATGTCTCGCTTTGTCTCTGGCTGGCTAAAGAGCTTTTAATATTGCATGGCACAATGTTAGTAGGGAGTTTAAGATGTCAGATGACAGTGTCAAAGTGACTTAAACCTTAAGTGGAAAGAAAATTGACTCTTCTCATTACATTTTAATGAAAGAAACAGGCATTCCACTTACATTGTAAAGAACCACTAATTATAAATACCTAATATGACTAAAATGGCTAAATAATAAATAAAGCAGGGCATAAAAGTGCAAAATTAATTCCAGAGTGCAAATAAACTATAGGTCAAATTTTGAGAATATAAGAGTTAATGCTCACATGGCTGCATTTATTTGATCAATTTATTCTTGCATGAGAATGTTACAATGATTTCTAGTCATGTGACACCGAAGTAATTGCAGCAAAAAAAAAATCTGTAAAAATGAATAACAATAGATAAGTATTAAATTAAGTATTGTATTTTTAAATATATTAATATTTCAAATATACATAAAGATACTGTTTTGACCATTGCATCATTCTGTGGGTATTTGTAGGTTGTAGATTCACAGCGGGACTTAACGAGATGGCAGACAGAGGAGGCTTCCTTGTTAGCTTGTAAAAAACTTAGCAGCCAGACAGCCATGATACAAACACAAAATAGATGCTTGACTTGGCCCCGGCCCTCAGTCTAAGAGCTGGGCATGAGGCTCAGCTTACAGCCATCACAATGAGCATCATTAGGGCTGACGTTAATATTGGGAAACAGGCTCTGCTGCATTTGAGTGAAATGCATACTTTGTTAGCCTTAGCCTAGGTAATTTCCTGGCACCTATTAGTGGTATATGTGACCGGCTGATATTCACCCTTCTGCATTGTGCACTCGGTACAATGGGGCCAAATTTTGTGCCATCTTCTTAAAGGAATAGTTCACAAAAAATAAAAAAAAATAAAAAACTTTGCTGAAAATTAAATTAACTTCATGCCATCTAAGATGTAAAAGACAAAACATATTTAGAGAAATGTAAAAAAGTGAGCAAATAGAGTCCAAAAAAAACCGAGTAATTATAATTCACAAGTAATCCACGGGACTCCAGTCAATCAGTTCTTGTAGAGGGAAACGCTGAATGTTTATAATAAACAAATCCATCATTAAAGCTATCCTTAATTAACTTCCTTAAACTGTTTCTTCTGGTCATAACAACACTTCCTCCAGTGAACAAGGCAATCCCTGTTGTTATCTCATATTGAAATACATCAGCATATTTGTTTAGAACTGATCTATGCACATTTCTTTCCTGAGTCAGACTAGGCCACATTTTACTTGTTTTTTTACAAGAATGCAGCGTTTTACTTCCCAAGACATTAACTGACGGACTAGAGTTGTATTTATTTATCGAACGACCTTAGTCTATCCACAGTATTTTGCAATGCAGAAGAAAGCAGTTTTCTGTGAATGTGACTTCTGATTCATTAGTTGCTATAAGTAAACTAAAACGATTTTTAATTACAAACCAGTGTGTTTATGATAAAAATATAATGCATTAAAATTATAACAAACACCAGATTGCAATATCAAGCTGCGTGATAAGGCTGTTTTTGTACAGCTAAAATAACTGGAGGTGATGACATGGGAAGGCTTGCACATTCAAGAAACAAATGGCCACATCCTCTTTATGTTAAAATAAGGTGGAAACAGTATGTCAGGCCTAGGGATGGAGCCTCTAGCTAGCTTGGCTGAATAATAGAGAAGGAGCTTGTTATGTGGTTTATCCAAAGTGCCCAATGAGAACGGGCAAATCCAAATAAACCACCTGTCCGGCAATGAACTTATGTAACCTACGCTTTCAAGATGAAGCCTGACGTTTACTTGAAATATGCTTCAAAAGCACAACAGTTCCCTTTCACAAGGCCTATCCTCACAGTGCCGCCCGTTTATTTGGGTACGGCGACCATCATCCAAGCTCTTACTGGAAACAAGAATCCTGCAAAATAATCGGAGACACCCAAACCAAACAGAAATCTGTCACGCCCATAAATGAGGCCCATTAATGCAAATACGTTTGAGCAGTTCAGGATTATAGCAAGGGAAGTGAAATTCCTCCTCGGAGAGCCTGGGACTTCAAACGCTCTTTCACAAGGCCTGCATGCTCCACACCAACGTGCCTGTTTTTAACAGCTTGTGTGATGTCCTCATCATCTTAACACTGTCCTTTTTCACAGAAGGCATCTGTAGCTCCAAGTAAGTGTTGGATAAAAGCAAGAAAAAAAGAAGTCAGCTCTTAGGGATTAATTATGGTACGCTGATATGAAAATATGAGCTCTGTGTGTTGGTTCGCTCTGCTCATGGCTGGTTTTAGTGCTTGTCATGGTTTTGCGCAGAGATTGTGTCCTGTAGATGAGGGAATCAAAGAGGATATTAGACAAGTTAGACTTTTTGGTATAATGAGATGTGCTGGCATGAGGCAGTCTACCAGAAGACCTGCTGGGAGTCTGGGGGTGAGGAATGGGCTCAATTTGAAATCATGGCAGGGAGTGAGAGGTCTTAAAACGTTATGAAGTCTCTGAAGATAAAATGTAGTTGCAGTTTCCTCATTTTAGATAATTATGGACAGAAAAGTCCAGAATTGAGATGGTTGGCACATGATAACATACAAGAATCATTTACTATTCTAATGCTTGTTTTGTGCTGAATCATATAATCATTGGGAAAAAGGTTTTTAGCTATAAAGCTGACGAGAACAGAAATGGTTAGCATTGACCATTTTGCTGCAATATTTATCCAGCACTATGGGTTTTAAGTGCAGATGACAACACTGTCAAAACAATCCCTGTTCACACACATCTATGAATGCTGTATTGTGCATGCCAGGCCAGTAGTTGGCGATATGACAACTTGCCTGCGCACCAGTGTTGCCGAATGGAACTAAGCTACTTTAACACTGTTAAAGTGAGTTGTTTTTCAAGTTGGTGGGCTGAAGTGACCCCAAAAACATAATATTTAGGTTCTGAAATGCAGACCAAAAAAATTTGTTTGCAAGTTTGCAACTGTGCTAGTTTTGGGCTATTTGTGTAGGTATTGGGTGGGTTTTGTTGTGAAAATCTGGCGATCCTGTTGCACACGTACCTGTGGACTGAACATGTAACATGCATGTGCATGACATCACCATCTGTAATTAGACCATGCTGATTTAGTCTGGCCAGAGGAGAACCGGCCCCCAAACTGCGCAAGGGTTTTTCCCGAAATTTTTTTTTTTTCTCTATTTCTGTCGCCAATGGTGTTTTGGCTTATTGCCAATGCCGCCTTTGGCTTGCTTAGTTGAGGACACACTTTGAAACATGAAAGCTTGCATTTTCAGACTCCCAAAATACTGTTGTTGTTGTGGTGTAAATCAACACTTAAGACATGAAAAATATTGAGTTGTTAGCTGAAAATGATGTCATATAATATCTTCTTGTATTTGCAGCATTATTTAAAAAAAAAAAAAAACAAGGCACAAAAAATATAAAGCGGAAAACTGTTCACACACAGTTGTGGATATACACATTTTTTTGTATCACACATATTCTACACACATTGGATTAATAATAAAGAAATACTTTTAAAAAGTTACCATAAAAATAAAAATGTATATTAAGCGATATGAAATATGGTGACAGAATGTTTTTTTGCTTGTTTTTGTTTATGATTGGACGATTCCTTATCAGTATTTTCTTTTTTTTTTTTTTTTTGGTTTGCAGTTTGTGGTGACAATGTTCTGGACGCTTTACGTGTATGACAGAGATTTGGTATATCCAAGACTCCTGGACAACTTTATACCTCAGTGGCTAAACCACGGCATGGTAAGTGGAAAATTGCTTTCTTTTCTTTCTAGAAACTACAAGACTGTAAAATATATTTGTCAGTTTCAAATGACTGACATTACAAATGTCTTTCTAAATGAACAATGGCATTATAAGTCATATAGAGAGAGAGCAAGAAAGAAAGAAAGAAAGAAAAGAAGAAAGAGAAAGAGAGAAATCCCTCTAAGGCAGGTGCAAAAGAAAAAGCACATTTTGTTCTTTTTTCTTGAGCCACATTGACGTCAGATGTAAAATGCTAGTCATTGTGCAAACGTTCATTTCAATCAGGAGGAACAAAAGCTTCAAGGTGGGGTCCAAGTGGCAGGTCTTGTTTTTTTGACAGGTGAATGTGATGTTAAGCGTGACGGCATTTTTAGCCGGTGTGTTATTCCAGTAGCAAATCCGCAGAAGTGACACTATTTGTAAAAGACGGCAAGAATGTTTACTTCAACATATTGTCACAAATTCAGCATTAACGGATCTTCAGAAGTGAAAAGACTTCACTGCAATTAGTCTAAAGGAGTCTCTACAAGAGATATTTAATAACCTAAACGCTTCCATATTGAATCCTTCGTTAATCTGCTCAAGTGGCCTCAACGAAAGAGGTTTTGGGACCTAGAGGCTTCTGATAGATTGATAGGAAATACAATTCAGAATGAGTCTATTACTGGGAATGTGGTTGGATGTCTCAGTCGTCGCTAATCACAGGATGTATTCGGTTGACTTGGGTATAGCCCGGGGCCAATGACAACACACGTAGCGGTTGCTAGGGAAACATGTCTCGGTTATTAATCAACATGAATGTAACCTTTGAGCCTAATCAGAAATTGTCTCTATCTTTAATGTGCAGTGGCATTATGAAATCACATGCAATTGGATTTTCTGCAGGGTTTTAAAACCTTTGAACATTTGTCAGTAATGCGCATTAGACTGTACGTGATTTTTAGTTTTGGTTTATAGGCATGTGCTAAAAATGCACATTTAATTTCTTGACGTTTCTGTAGTGATTTTGGTGCTGCTTTGACCCAAAAACGAGTCAAAATCAATGCTAACAATAAAGGCTATGATTATTAATCGCAAGGATGGTAAGGTGATCAAAAATATTCAACCCCATATTCACACTACGGGCTGTGCAAAAACTACATTTAGTTGATCAACCATAATTCAAGGTAGAAGAAAGTGCTCGTTCCTGCTGTGGAGAGTGGTTTTCTCCAGCCAGTGAAGGAGCAGAGGTCTTGTGATCTAAATACAGTTGTGCTGCTGAGGACTGACCCACGGGAGAGATCTACCTTCCAGCTGAGAACAATTTGTGCTATGCAGAAAGTTCCAGAGTATCCCGCCTGTGACTGAAAGGGGTTACTCCATTGTAAATATTTTGAAGCATTCCATGGTACCACGTTTGTTTGTTTACCCATGCTGCTATGGCAACTGTCTTCTGTTCTCTGGCTGCTCTGACAAAGAAACAGTGACTAAGCCTTGTTACTGTTAGGCGCAAAGTCAAGCCTGAGCTGTGGTCTGAGCATTTATACTAGAGATTAATAATGTCACAGATATGTATAAACAATAACAATAATAGCAGTACATTTTCTTTAAAATTATGCAATTCATTTAATAACTAAAAATAAAAGTATAATAAATAGATATGAAAAAACATTTAACAAATATATGTTAATTTATTAACTAAAATTATAACAATACAATTATGAAAAATAACTTAATATATTTAAAATTAAGACTATTCAGCAACTGCCATAAATAGTAATAATAATAATATTTATATTTGTTTCTTTAAATTATGAAAGCAATGTATATAAATTCACATAAATTATAACAATAATATTATGATATTAACAAATAGATATTTTAAATGTGGGAATTAGGGAATAAAGGCCATTAACACTGCAAGACAATATAATAATAATAATTATTATTATTATCATTTAAATATTATAATGAAAATATTATTATATTTATATTTAAAAATAACATTAAATGTACTACGATTATGTCTTTATTGTAGCCTAATTATCAAGTTTTTGTGTTAAAAAAGCAAAAATCTTTCTTAGTGTAAAATATTTTATCCCATGCACCTGTCAGTGAAACACCCACAGCAGGGCATTTCTGAATCCTTTAAACCTTGCACTGAAAGATAGAGAAGCTGTTTTTCACAGCTTCCTAGAAATTAGTCCACAACAAACTATAACAGCGCCGGACAACTGTTCCTTTTAAGTTATTTCATTTGAATACACTAGACTTATTTATATTTCTGCTGGTGCATGCGGCTCATAGCTACAAAAGTCCTTTGAAACTTTCAGGGACTCTCTAGATATATGCAGACACATGCAAATATTTGCAAATATTAATCACATCACTAGAATTTAAAAACTTTGTCTCCGTAAGTGCAGACAGAAATAAGACAACAAAAAAACAGAAATAAGACAACAAAAAATACTATTTTCCCTCGACTGACAAGGGAAAGGACATTTTCCCTGTTTTTGAAGCTGTCAGCAGCGTTGCTGTATATTTGGCAAGCCTGTCAAGACTCATAATGTGGTGATAACAATCAAAACAGAGCCACTTCAATAAGACTTAAAGAAACCGCTGTTAAACTTTCAAGGCATCATCGGGAGGCGGTTTACCTGCGTCAAAGTATCTGTGACAATAATCCCGTCTCCGCTTTGTAATTACTCCGCTGCAGAGAGAGAGGCCTGTCAGAAGAGCGTTGCGCTGCTCTAATGTTAATGCCAGTGGCCTCCTGCTGAGCAGCCCCTACGTTCAAACGCAAGCCGCAAATAAACATCTTACACCTGCTTAGAAAAGACACCACAGCTGTACATCTCGAAATAAAAGTAGAAAAAAAGACCCAGAGAGGCCGACTTCCCAAGTAAGGGAAGTAAGGTATTTTCTGCAGTAGAACACCCAGTCTGAGCGTTTAACTTTCCTTATATATAATTCAGGAGGTAGCTTTTAAACGATACAGGTCATTGTGCACGGGGGCTTTAATGACTGATTACCTGTGGTAAACAACCCTCCGTCGCTCCTTTATTCACCCTGCTAATTGTTCTGGGGAAACAAACACAGCAATCGCTTTCCACAGAGTGACCTTGAACGCACTTATTAAAGGGGTCATTGATGCGATTGCAATTTGCGATTGCAATGCGATTTTCCGTTCTCTTTGGAGTGTTACAAGCTGTTAAGTGCTTAGACAAGACCCCCAGAGTTGCAAAGACTAAAACCATTCTGATATTCTTTATAAAAGTTACGACTTGTCCCCCCAAACAACTCGTTTAAAGACGCCCCCATTTTCTACGACACAGAGTGGGTTTATTTTTAAACACACCTCCCAAATGTTTATACAAAGAAAGAAAGAAAGAAAGAAGGCGGAGCTATTATTCTCGCTGTTGTGTTGCTGCCAGCGCCATGTTCAGAAGACGCTGTGTTCCGTTTAGAAACTACTTTGTTTGTGCTTCCGAAAAAGAACGCAACTAGAAATCAGCGTTTAAGTTGTATTTACAACACCGTTCCAGAACAGTTCAACTCAAATATTGAAACTGTTTCCTGAACACGCAAAGCAGCCTATGCTGGCTGTGCACAGAGACTATAAAGTGAGGCTGTTTCAACTTTGCAAGAACAGTCTGGCGCTTCTTGTTTCCCAAATCACAAACGCTCAAAGTCATTGTAATCAGTAACTATGTCCCCACTGGATGCAATAAACGTCTCATTTGTAATTTGCTTTTATTGTTTTTTTTTTCATAGCGCTGGGACACAGCATCACGTTGGTAAGGGGCATAACTTTTCCGTCAGATGCTTGCAGTATTCGGCGAACCACAATGCACTGAATAGCTGGCCAATCAGAGCCCGCCTCGCTTTTTAGAACGATGAGCTTTGTATAAATCGACCCACTTTAGGGAGGCGGGGCTTTGAGGAGAAACAATATTGTACAGTATGTGGACAATAATGTGTTTTTTGAAACTTATACTGCACAAACACATTGCATTACACCAAATGGACAAAAACAGAGAAAGAATCTTACGGAAGTATCCTATTTAACTAAAAGTCGGTAATGGCCTCATTTTGGCCTGTGAGGAAAAACTCACACTGAGAGGAAGCAGAAACGGTCTCTCAACCTGTCTGTGGCATTTCACTGCTGGATTTGTGGGATGTTGTTTAGAGTGGAAAATAGCTGTGCCCACAGGCCAATCTAAAGAGTGCTCTCCTCCGAAAATTGTCTTTAACTGTACGCTCCTGCTGCGACTACCAGTGTGTTCAGACTGTGGGGATAAGTGTTTCACCATTTACAGTAATAAGAATCCATCCTCCGAGCGAGAGGAGAAATACATCCATGCGACTGAAATCGATCAATGTCAGCGTCCGTGGCTGTGCTAAACTGATCCGGGCTGCTGATGCACTCCAGTGGTGTTTTCTCTGCATCTAATAACATGTTGGGTTTGCAACTGTCAGAGGAACCTCAGACAGACTAGTTTCTGCTTTACCAACAGTATTACCCAGACCATCTTTAGGATACTGAGAGGATAAGAACCAGGCGTCAGAGCATATTTACACTTTCATTAAAAAAACTAACAAATAATGCATCGTGTATGAAATCCGGTACATTACAGTTTAATAGTATAAAGTGACCACACACACACACACACACACACACACACACACACACACACACACACACACTCACACACTCACACACTCACATATATATATATATATATATATATATATATATATATATATATATATATATATATATATTCATTTATAGGAAAATTTAATTTATTTAGTTTATTTATTTGTTTAGTCTTTTTCTCATTTATGCGTTTTCATTGTTACTTTAAATGTTAATGTTCTAGCTGGAATACTTTTGATATATTTAATAATATAATATATTTACATATTTATAAAATAACTTTAACTTTAAATAATTTGGCAAAATACTACAAATTATTAAATAGAACTAAATATGAAACTAGAAAATATCAACTGTGCTGAAAGATTCTCGAACTGTAAACTCTTTTTTAAATGATACAAGCTAACAAATTATCTTTGGCAGCCCTAAATAAAATAAATAAATTGCATTTCTATAGAAAATAAAATACAATAACAGAGCAAAAATGTAAAAATCACATTAAAACGAATAAATGCGATATATAAAAGGCAAAGTCCCCAAATTTTGTCATCAGTTATACAGTACACCCTCACATAATTCTCAACCTCTGAGAAAGATATAATAGATATAAGAAAATATAATCTTCTGGAAAAGGAAACAAAGGAAAAGAAACTGAAAATATACTTTTTTTGTCCAAACCAATTCAGTGGAGTAAATGATGATAAAATACACCTAAATTCAGTATTATTCAGTAAATTCTGGCTCAGCACTCATAAACTGGATACAAACTACCCATCAATTATCATACTGGCCAAGTATACAAACCAAAAGGCCTGTCTGAATACTAAAAATTACAATTTATGTAAGCTAGTAATCACCTACAGTGCCCAGACCCTGATTCATAAGCGTATTATTGAATTATTAGTATTAGTCTCTATAAAGGCAAAAGTACGTCAGGCTGTTGACAGATTGCCATCTGGTGGTCATTGCCAACTTGGGTACTGGTCGTATACAATCTCAGACTGTAATTCCCCAGATTGCTGCAAGATGCAGAATCATTTTAATGACATGTTAAAACAAGGCTCCCCTTCATTATGGCTGTTGAGGTTTCCCTGCAAAATCTTTTGTCCCGTGGCTTGCCATTCCTTGTATGCAGCGAAGTAAAGTGAAGCAAAATAAATCATCATTTTTGTGGTGTTTTCCACAGTGGAGTGCCACCGTCATCTTCCATAGAACATTTACCCACGGATTCTTTCATGCATGCATCGCGGAGGACGCCTACTTTGATCTTATATCAGCCTGGCCGAGAAACACAAAGCGGCTCAGTATTGTTGCAGAGAGCGTAGTACAGTCAGCGGTTGCGCTGGTAAACATAAGGGAGAGGTCAGTGGTGTTATTGTTAACAAAAAAACATTCTGTTGAAATAAAGGGGGGTATTGAATGACTTTAATACTAACTAAAATAACTAACAATTTATTTTAATGTTAGTTTTGGATATACTATATATTTTTAAATAAAACTAGAAACTTTTACATAAATGTAATTACACTGTTATTTAAATAAAAACAGATATTATATATATTATATTTCATTTTCATTTTATTTAAACTTTGGCAGGCCTAATAAACTAAAACAAAGTACTAAAATGAAAACTAAACACTTCAAATTAAACTATTATAACACACATTATTAATAAAATGAATTAATGAAATTAAATTATAAATAATTAATACAATATAATTACAATTATTTTAGCTTAAAAATTCCACCAGATACTATGGAAGCCTGTTTCTGCCAAATAAGAAAAACACTTTATTTCAAAATTATGAATAATCTCATGCAAATGTAATTAATTCTAAGTTTCTATCTTGCAATTCAGTTTTTTTCTGCAACAGAATAAAATATAAAAAATGTAATTGCAACTTTTTATAAGAATTTGGACAATTTTCTTGCTGTTGAGGTATAATTTGTATCTAATAGTTATATTTTGCATGTAAAATATAATTATGACCTTTTTCTCTAATATATCAAAAAATTCGGACTCACAATCACATGGTTTTTTTCACAGAATTGGAAGAAAAACACAAAAATTGTGAGTCATGAACTCAAAAAAACTGAATGATGAGATGTAAAGTGTCCATAACCTTTTTATATTTTTTATTTGGCGATGGTGGAAACAAGCTTTTATAAGGTACCAATAAAGATAGACTGTATCTGTGTAAACAAAAGCTGCATTGCTCAATAGTGCGTGTTAAAACACTAAAAAAAAGCCTATCAACATGACAGCATCTCTGTAAATTCCCCTCGTTTGTGATATAACCATGTATGCCGTGCGGCATTATGGAGCGTCTGCTCTTGTTTTCTCTGTCATTGTGCTGTGGTGTTAGCGTTATCTTTTTGCTTGGCAACCACTTCACTCACTAAAGCTCCAGATTGACAGGAGGGATCTGCTTGTTTTGTCTGGCAAGCCTCCAGCCACTTACAGAGGACATAATGTCCTGCGATCTTATGCAATGACGGTCTGTTGCAAGTAACCCGGCACAGTGAAGTCAAACAAACCGTAATATCCTGATGTTTTATCAAAGACCTGTTATGTTTTGTTCGAAAACCAAAAAGACACGTCGCATCTAAAGGCTTTGACATCTTAAGCTGGATTTTCGCAAATGCAATTTGATTATATCTGATTACAATGGTCAGGTTCTAATGCGTTATGGATTAAATTAAAGCGAGCTGTGATGGAGAGCAAATTAAACCGGGATCAGTGCTCTGCATTAGCGTGTTGAGGGACAAATTAAGCCTAGATCAGCATCCTGTCATGTGACGGGCCAAAGAGCAGCTACCAAACCAACACGCTTCTTGGCTCAGGGAAATAAAAAGCCCCATCATGTATCTACGCTTGCCAGAGAGCATCCCTGCAGCTGTGCCAGGCCTTCTGAGCCAAAATAGCCTGTCATAACAAGAGATCATCTCCCCTAGAGACTGCCAGCAGAATCCAGCGTTGTTGTTTTTTTTTTTTCGTTCGAACGCAAACACACAACTGCCCCTTATCAAGCAGGCAGAAGAAGAAAAAAAAACTGTGAGATTAATTCTACGAATTGTTCTGACCGCACATCAGGAATAAATAATTACAAATTGATTTATTTATTTTTTGGTACTGCATATTTTTAACAAGGAAATAAAGAGGCTGGATTTAGGGCTATTATACTTAACTAAAACTAAAATTTAATTAAATAAACTATATAGACAAATTCTAAATAAATAATGAGGACGAAAACACAAAACAAAATGAGTAAGGTTAACAAAAATTTACATGAAAATGGAAAAACTAAAATAAAACATTCAAATAATTGTTATTATTTATTACAATGAATTATTCAAAGCCATATTAGTATTTCAAACAAAATGTGCAATATCCCTATATTTAAGTCAACATCTTAAGAAGTTTTTTTGTTATATAATTCTCCATCTACATGGAATTATTTGCTTGATTAGATACCTATTAGAAATGGTTTAAATGATGCTGGCCATGTCCTCTTTAAGATAGCTGTTGTTGACGGCAATGTGGCCAAATTAGCAAGATGTTAAACATTTTAAAGAGTCGTCTCTGTTTTTGCAAGTTATCTTATCTATATATCTATATATATTTATAGGCACAGTCTAAGTAGCTACATTAACTAGGTTTGCATTTCACAGCAGGTTGTATTCTGTATATAACGCTGCAGATTTTGAATCTCTGTCAGCAGATTTGTGTATCCCACTGAGACCTGTAAAAATAGCAGGTGAATTAGAAATGTTGTATGTATTTAAGATTGGATCATCAGTTTTATACTGCTTATCTGATACATAGACAGTTTTCATGCAACAAAAATCATGTTATTTAAATCTAATATAATATGATATAATTGTCACGGGTGTGATAGGCAGGAGAGCAAACAACGCGTATAAATGAAAATAAAGTATTTAATCCACATTCGGGGATGAAAGTAAACGATATACATACAGGCAGGAAGATATACGGAACAAAATCACACGCAACTATGGGCGAGATCGGACAAACGGAACTGAAAACACAGGACTTAAGTACACAGGGTAATTAACAGGACACAGCTGAAGACGATAGACAATTAACATGAACTAAAGGCAGGGCACACAGAGCACATGGCACACGACAAAAACATAAACAAAGAGTCCAGAGACGTGACAATAATATTATTGTGATTAAGCACATCAAAAATAAAACATTTTGATAAAAGAATGTGTGTGTACAGCATATATTTTTATAAATATTTACATGTATTTAAATATTTATATTACTAAAATGTATATTATATATATATATTTAATATATAAATGTAACATATATTGTTTTCAATATATACATGCATACCATGTAAAAAATTTTTTTGAATGCGATTAATGACAGGACTAAATCTAAAATAATTGGAAATTCATTTAATATAATATTATATATATATATATATATATATATATATATATATATATATATATATATATATATATATATATAATTTATATATCTTTTCTTTTTTGCATTGATTTTATTCAATAAATAAATGACAACATTGATTTTCAAGCAAACGTTAACACTGAGAATCAAAAAGCTTACAGCAAGAAAAAAAAACTTTAAAGCAACATGACATAGTTTAGAGAGGAACTGAACTAAATTTAGCATGGTTTATGCTTAAAAAAAAAAGAAAAAAAAGGTAACAACTACTTGCAACAACTTACTTAATTTTTCTTACCCCATTGCTTGAAGCATAAAACTAAAGCTATCTACATAAATATCATGCACTTATATTCAAATTATTTTGGCTTGAGACGAGCTAGTAATTACACTACAGATCATAAAGTCCCTGTAAAATCATCAGCGGAGGCCTCCCATTGACCTTTCTGAGTAAAAGCAGACATTTCGGTCAGCGGTGAATTGTTTCAGATATTCATCCGTGCACGTGCGTATCTTCAGGGTGAAGCGGGACGTTTCAGCTGACAGTCAGTCAGTGTGATCCAACGTGGTCTGAGCGGAGGAAACAGATGTGCTTTTCCACAAAGATCAAGAGACAGATTGGGTTTTCACAGAGCAAACCCAAATTCTTCAACAACTGGTGCAAAGAGGCAAAAAAACGACTATGTTCAATGATATTGATTCTCTACGGGAAAATAATCTTTTGAAGTGTTTTCTGTTCAGCTATTTCCTCTGGTTTTCTTAAGTGCTTGGGGATTACTTTATAAAGATCAATAATTGCAGTTCCATTTTTCTAGACGTTAATATTTCAGGGTTCGGCGGTGTACGATGTCACGCTCGCGCTCATGATTGAGTTGCCATGTTGAGCCTGGAAAAGTTACTAGGTGAAGTTCTTTTCATCCAAACCCGTCATTAAAACGAGCGCATAGCTGGCTCGCTAGCTCATCCTTAACAACTGGGAAAATATTTACCCATCTCAACCCAGTGAAAGATGGCCGTTTCGTAGTTTGCGCTCTTGCCCATTGTTGACAAAGTTGGCGAGGAAGTTTTCGCATCGGAGGGGCTGGAAAACGTCTCTAGCTCGGAGTTCTTGGAGCGTATTCGACAGCAGAGCACGCAGTAACCCCTGCTTTTAATTTGCTCATAGAAACATCTGCGTTCACACCAGTTTTGCTGTAGCAGGCTGCCAGTGAAGTGCGATCAGCGGTGCATAATGAGCTTGTGAAATCTCGTCATGTGTTTCACACACAAAGTCTTCTGGAGTCTTCTGCATTTGGTCTTGCACGAAACTTGAAGGCTCGTAGGTTAATTCTAGTCTGTTCTGTTATCAAGGAGCAAGGGTCAACAGTATTTTTATATAATGTATTTCTTTCTTTTTTTTTGGATAAACACTCACTTTTTAAAAATAACTTAAGGCTTAATTTTAAAGTGAGAATTTAGATGCAGCACAACAAAAAGAAAAATCCATTGCATGTTAATTTGTATTTTTTAAATACTGTTTTAGCTCAATTGTATCAATTGCAACAAAA
Source organism: Puntigrus tetrazona (assembly GCF_018831695.1). Classification (NCBI taxonomy): domain Eukaryota; kingdom Metazoa; phylum Chordata; class Actinopteri; order Cypriniformes; family Cyprinidae; genus Puntigrus; species Puntigrus tetrazona. Next base: position 19,199,415 of record NC_056718.1, read on the forward strand.
AAATATATAATTATTGCTAAAAAAAGACAATAGCACTACAAATACTACGTATTGATTATCAATGATGGTAATGATTATAATTATTTATTTTAATGCTATATTGCATATATAAAAAAACAAAAATGCTGAATAATAATAATAACAACAATTCATATTTTGTATTTCTACAGTCTAATGACCATTTATTTTTAAATATTACAAAACCAGATTAAGATTATGATAATAAATAATGATAAACATAATTTTTGTTATTCTTTTAAAATATTATTTTAAACAATTCCGCTTTATACATTCATTTAATGAAAAATATATTTCTGCATACTGATTATTAATGATGATATGCATATTATTATTTAATTCATTACAATACATTCACTACATAGCAAAAAAACTTAGATGTTGATGAATAACAATATATTTTTTGCAGTCTAATGACAATTTATTATTTATTATGATGATGATGGTCATTTTTATCATGGAAAAAATAGCATTATAATAATAATTTACAATTCTACAATTTATACATATACAAATATTTTTTTGCATATCAATATCAGTGATGATTATTAGTCATTTTATCATGACAGAATAAATAACAAAACACTGATAATAATAACCTCATATTTTTTGCATTCTATTAATAATCATATAACATAAACTACATCTCAGTCGAAATTATAATGTTTGTTCATTTTATTTTTAAAACACTCATCTTAGTTTTTTCCTAAGATTATTATTATACATTCTTAATGCATATTTTTGTTATTTAACGGTCATCTACTTAAAAAAACGACTGCGCATCGGTCATAAAAAGGCTACATCTGTCGATCTGTACCTGAATAATTCTCGCTCTCACAGAGTGAGTGTTTGACACTCGAAGTGCACGCTGAAACGGGATGATACGGAGTCGATCCCGCGAGTGTTTGACAAGGCCTGTCCTGTTTATAGTTCAGGGTCCTCTGAGTGAGTTGTGCTGTTTTGTTGGAGGGGATTTTCCGCAGACAGTCCAGGCACGCTGGCCAAAACCACAAGACTCCGAGAGCTTCTCAGCCTGGTGGTCAGAGAAAGAGAGCTGCCATGTTAAATTAAGACAAGGGCCCACAAACACAAGCTAAAATAAAACAAGCCTGGGTCGCGTTCAAGCTCGCCTCAGTGGCGAAAAATGCACCGTCAGGCCAAATCTACTGATACACATTCAGCTGAGCGAGGACCTAAACAGGCTCTCCTTGTGGTGGTGGCTGTGCGTGGAGCGGCTCGGAGTGCTACTTAGCGGGGATTCACGCCTGCCAAGGAGAAAGGGCTAAGAGGTCATGTGAGCCCCTGTCGACTGGGAGCCGTGGGGAGTATGTCACAACCAGCCCGGGAGGCTAAGCGAGGAAACCCAACACCCGACCTTGGGAGCACTCTCTCTGTCACCCTATACTCTCTGTGAGCCCGCTGCACGGTTAGCACGCATATCTCCTGTTCGGATTCCACAGGGTTCGGCCGCTTTGACAGGTCGGGGCAAGCTGGACCGTGATAAGACGGCAGCTCAAACCTAATCATGCCCCTCTAACCAACCGGCTCATCTCTCACATGTAACTCTATCCTCAGCTCCAGACAAGCTGTAGTATGCGTATTGATATGACATCCCATTAATCTTAGCCGTCTAAAAAAAGAGCGACTCTGCTTTCTTTGCACAGATAATAATCACTATCGATTTCCAAGAAACGCTTTTGTGGGATCTTTTTGTTGTGGCATATTTTTTAAATTCTATATTTAGTCTCGATTCAGTCGTATTTGATTATTTTGAAACAATTCATAATTATTTTCAGACCTTTGCTGCTGAATACATAAACGCGGGCACAGAGAGTTCACAATGCAGCCAGAGACAAAATAAAACAACAAAACTGTATGTTGCTGTTCAGAAGTTTGGGAAGTTTTTTTTTTATTCAGAAAGGGCTTATTAAAAGGACCAAAAATTATATTTATTTCTAACTTTCTATTTAAAAATGAATCATGAAAAATGGCTTCCACAAAAAAAGTATGAATATGTTATTCAGCATTATTAAGCATTAATAAGAGATGTTGGTCTGACACTTTACTTTTTAGTATAATGCATTATAAACAATTAATTATGCCTTGTAATGCACCTTATAATGCATTTTATAGTCTCATTAATAATTGATAATTATAACAATAACAAATAATCGCTGATTATTGATTTACTAATTATAAAACTTTTACACTATGCATTTTTAATTTGGTTATAATAATTTACAACAAGATATGTAGAAATGCATTACAATGCACATAAACATATGAATAATTATATTGCATTATACACTTTAATAACCATTTATAATTCATTAAACATAAAGGCTTTAAATAAAGAGTTACTAAAATGTTTCTGAAGTACCAAATTAGAATATTAGATTGATTTGGCTGCTGGAAATTCATTGATTATATTCAAAAAGAAATCAATAATTGCAACAATATTTGATAATAGTAATGTTATTGTTACTGTATATTTAATAAAATAAACACAGTAAGCTTAATAAACTTTTTTTAAAACCATAAAAGAATCTTAATATATGCTGATTCAATATAAATCAACATAAAGCATAATAATTAATTGCTTAATCAACCATAGAATTAACAACTATACATTAATGCCACTTTTAAGTACATTTCTAAGTGTACTATCCAGCTATTCTAAAATACGCATTAATAAATATTTAAATAAATCACAACTGAAAAAGAAAGCTACAACAAATGGATGCAGGCAATTATGAATGATTATGAAATTTAAAGTAATCTGAGATGGCATCTCTAACACATGGGGTTTTATTATAGCCATTATAATTGATTATTATATTTCAGTAATGGATGCATTGATTTATATTATCAGATTGCTGCACCGTGATGTATTTTTATTCCCCTAATGACAATCTGTGTCCTTGGTTCGAGTATAGAGTGGCAGACTGCAGCCAAACTCTAATGTGGCAGAAGCTGAAGCCTTGACACTTTGACCACAAAGTGTTGGGTTGAATCCCAACTGGGACGCAGCTGTGAAATCCTTACATACACTGTCTCACCACTGTCAGAAGACAAAAACAAGAAACAGCGCTGCTTAACCGACTCCAGAAGCTGGAATGTTTGGGCAAAGGTTCTGCCAATGAGTCTATTCCTCTAGAGCTCCTCATATCATAAAATAACTATAAGTGTCAGTGAGCATTAAAGTATAGCTTATCACTGATCACAATGAATTAAGTGTGATCACCAGGCTTTGGCTTTTTTCTCCCACAGATACAATCTTTCTTAGTCTCGCTTTTCCCAAATTTGGTCTATTCTGAGATCTGGCAGTTGTACATCCATAACCGCAGCTCGTAATTGCATGTGAGGTTACGATTATTATCATTACCAATGAAACAGACACTATGTATGTGAAGAGAGGGTCCTGGGGTCAGGCCCAACTCTGTTCCCAGATGAAGGCCTGCGCTATGTCTGTGAAAGAGAGCGTAAGAGACATTTTATGATGGATATAGTCAAGCGCAAAGAACTGATAAAGTGAAGCAATAGTTGTGTGGTTTGTGTCAGAGGTCGTGGAGGGTCAGCGACATTTACATTTTAATATAGTACGGAATAAAAGAGCAAAATCTCACCTGTTCATTTAATGCACATAAACTTTCAGAATTCAGTATGTGCAGGAATGCATTTTTGTGAGTACAGTGGTGTTCCTAAAAAGTTTAAAATGACCACTAATTAGTGATTAATCCATGTCATTTTTAATTAATCCAGCACAGAATTGTACTTTGTAGATTTAGAATTGTAAAAACTGTTTGCATTATATATATATATATATATATATATATATATATATATATATATATATATATATATAAGGGTTAGTTTAGTTTGCAAAAATCATGTTTTAATTTTTATAAATTGTGTTTTTTCCAGTTAATCTAAAACAAACTGCAGTTGGGTTATTTTGATTGGTTCAAAAACAACTAAAAACTTAAGTTGTAATATTTTATTATATTGCTGTTTTTACTCTATTTATATTAAATACATACATAATACATGTGGGGCCTCGATGAACAGACACGAACCATAAAAGGGGAATCGCTCTAGAACCAGGTCGTAAAATCGCTCATCCTCCGCACCCCGGACCATAAAGGCAATCAAGATGGTCAGCCGAGCGATGCAGAGCGCCACAACGTCTACCAAACATTCTCAAGGGACTGTCGCTGCAGTGAGCTCGGCCAATCCGAGAGTACCCACGTCAAGATTGGGATGATTGAAAACGCAACATCTGGTCGACAGCGCGATAACCCGTTCTGTGCACTGACCTGGGATCAGTTCTACCAAGCCACCAAGTCAAAAGGTGATAAGACTCCCGCGGTGAATCAACGTGGCCAGGACAGCCTCACACTTTCCAACCCCCAGGAGGTTTGCTCTGTCCCAACATACATTCCTTAAAAGCGCGCCTTTTTCCTTTTCGCTACAATAAAGGAACTGCCAGGACACACATAAAACCACTAAACGAACAATCTAAATGCCTTCCTTTCAAACGAATAAAGGTTCATCTGTAAATAACTGCTTAATAAATGTTTCGGGATGTATGTAGGAACCGCTATATACTTGTTAAATAATCCTCTAACAGAGAGCGTTCCATAAGCGCTAGATAATGCATGTTTGATATCAAATTGAAGCTTACGATGTTTCCAATATCGTGATGAATGAATATATGTGTTTGTGCAATGCACAACAGTGTATTCCACTTATAAGCTTTTGATAGGGAACAGAAGTGCAGAATGTCAATTCTAACTGGGATAAAGTATGCACGAAAACCGAGTCGAAAAGCAGGTGTGGACACGCCCCTTTGACCTCGGGGATTGGACAACTGCCCAGGGCACGGCCCAAAACTTGCACCTCAAAACGCAGGAACAGAGCTCTCTGAGTTGAGTTGAGAACGAGCCGAGTCGGAGTCAAGCGGAGTCGAGAAGAATTCGGGTCGCTGCAGGAATCGCCAAGGAAACAGAGAAACTTCGAACTTGGAGAAGAACAGGAGACTCGAACCAGAACGACCCGATACCCTCGACTCGGTCCGCTCCGTCACATCACTCCACGGACACTCACTGCCCTTTCCATAACCAACCCGATTCATCCAAAGCGAACCACCAAGCTAGAGAGACTTCATTCAAACGGCCCGGGAAAGCCCGACCACGTCATCCCACGGACGAGCCTGCCCAATCAGCACGCCGGGATTTCCCCAGACACGCCGAGTGGTAAAACTACCTTTCCGTCTCTACTGAATTGGCGCGAGACACATATAAGCGAGGCTAAACCTAACTTTGCTTTGTTGGTGCTCTTAGTGCGATCTCAGAACTAGCTAACAGACTTTGGACAGACAATTATTCATTTCCCTTCCAACCCGTGAATGTGTGTATGAATGCATGTGTGTGTGTGTTTATGTTTAGTCTTCTCAGTGTAGTCTTGTAAAATAGTAGGTACTGTTTAATAAATTGTTTCATTATTACGAATTCTTGTTTGTGTGTTATGTAACTGGAAAGTCAAACTCATGCCCAGATCCGTTGTTACCTGCTCGAGGTAAAGCGAAGAATCCAATTGATTTATTTTGCTGATCACAGAGTAAATTCATATTGGTAACATACATTTAAATTGCCCTAAAACGCTGGACGTATTAGGTGATTTAAAGGTATACTTGAATTGCATACCAACGTGAATCTTTTCAGATTCAATTCCCCAAACTTGAATTGAGAGCTGATTCAAATGACAATTCATAATTATCATAATTAAAATTAGGTGCGAAAACCCTACATATAATGGTGGAGAATCAAGGCGGGCAAGATTTGATTTTCGGTTCATAATTCATAAATTTGTGATTCGTGATTTCGTGGTTTTTCTATTTTATCCGGAAGAATAGATTAAGACACAGAGACAAATTGCTGTTATTTCGTACCTCTATTTTGACATGCGAACACGTGAAAGTGCGTGTGATTTGTGAAGACTTTGTGAAAACTGCAGTAATCGTAATATTTGTCCATAGAGACAGAGATCCGCGTTAGAGCGCGTTGAGGGAAAAAGCAAGCGTGTTCCTTGTTATTTTCCATAAGGCCTTTGTTAATCTATGACAGTGCGAGTTCCACTGTCATATGAATCTATTTCCTCCCTGGCAAGATCTTAGAAGTAGCTAACTAAGTAATCCTTTGCCATTTAGTCACTTGAAGAAGTGAAACCGAGCGTAGCGCAGAGAGCGTCAGAACGCGGAAGTATATGGGAGAAGAAAATTCTTGATCAAGTTAATAAACTGTGCAGACCCGGCGCGGTCCGATGACGTCATTGTTTAATTGCAGTATATGCATGTAAAAGTGCCTCACTTTTAGCAAGTGAAGTTGTCAGTGCTAGACGAAGCTGATCGAGTTTACTCGTTGCGAAATGCGCCGTCATTTCGGGTGGGCCGAACTCGTATAATAGCGAATTGCACGTATCCATAGTAACGACGCGGAAGTCCTAGGACGCCGTTTCCGAGTTAACTTCAAAGTGCGCAAGCGCAGTCCTCCGGCGCCATATTTGAAGTTTGTGAACAGAGGCTAGGATAACTGAATCTAATGTGTTGGCATTGAAACCTATGCAAACTGTTAGCATCAGGATAGCGCTTAGACCTCTGTCGTCCATTGAGTTGAATGCCTTGTGTGTTTATGGTGCGTTGAGTTCCATCGGAACGCCGGAACCACAATAGTGGGCTTCCTCCTCCTTTCCCCTTCACGTTTATCCCCTTTTTCCTCACCTTTCCCTTACCGAGAAGAATGTTGACAAATGTTTGAACTGCCATAACCGTTGGTATTAACAAGAAACGTTTTTTCTACCCTTAGCATTTCAATGATACATTGCCATCAACAAGTATAACTGCTTTTATTAATTTGATGATATCAGGATATATTACCAATTTTCTAGCATTGCTAATGTGAAACCTTAATGTCATTTACTAAATGCATTAGGTTCATATTCATAAATTGCAACAATATTTGCTGATTCATTTGATTATAATTGCTTTGAATACTTTGATGATAATTGCATTGAATTTTAATTATTAACTGCCGTTATTGATTGAAAATTTTAATTTCAGCTGGTGATTTGGTTAATTATAATTGCCTTTATAGTCGTGATAACACATCACTTAAATATAATCCCTGGTTTGGAATTTTAATTTCAGATTTAGCAAGTTAGGGTGGCTCCCTACATAATTGCTATTTTGGGGATTTATTTAATTATAATTGCTTTATAATTTAATACCAATATCATAAATTTTCAATTATAATCGACTTGAACTTCCGTTTACTATTCCAAGCATAGTATCCTGGATTCTAGTGCAGAAGATACTTAGTGATTAATTCAGGCTTGACTCCTCAGGAAGTTTTGATCATTAATTATCGCTACAAATAGAAATTTCAAGTCATTTGCAGTTACGTTGGTGTGTACAGTTGAGTGCCTCTCTCTCAATCCTCTTTACAGGGTCTCTCCCTTACTTAGGGCTTAGCAGCTAGCACTCCCCTAGTGCTAGGTTGGTGCAGGGACGGTTGTCTCGGAGGTGTCACAGCGAGTGAGGACCCGTTTGAACGTGACCTTGTGCCAGCTGGGGGCCAGCCAGGCCTCTCTGTCCTAGCATTGTAAGTGAACCCGCAGCAGGCATCAGCAATTGTGTAACGGAGGAGGAGTCAACACGAGCTGACCTGGACGGAGGCTCGGGTAAACCACCCTGTCAGCTGCTGAATCGGGGAAACCGATCAGTAACCCAGGGCTCTGCCCCGCAGCCTTGTCAGTCCAAGCCAGCCGTTGACACACCTCCACCGTGGGCCCGCACCTTTGTGTCAAAAGCCGACTCTGTTTGAGAGGCTCACTGCAATACTGTCGGACAGAAGTCTGATTGACCTTACAGGAGCACAGGGCGCCCAGACGGGAGCCACACCGCTGTACTCCGACGGGTTAATCGCCCTCATCACCAAAGCCTAGGTCTAAACCCCTTTTGCTAAAACCCATTTGGCGACACCCATAAGTAAGTAGGGCCTATTCAACCTCAAGTAACTTAACTTATCACACCAACATAGTAAAACCAACCATTAGGCATCAGGCTTAACGGTATCACACTTTGTCAACTTTGTTTACAGTGTAAGCAACTTTCTCTCTCTTCTCTCCTTCTTGTTCCTTTCCTCTGATCTAACTGCTGCTGCTGCTTCTGAGATCGCACCTGTGGGAACCAGGAAAGCAAAGAATTTAATTTGAGACATTTCTGATCAGTATCGGGTGAAACTTGACGACATTGTTTCAAATTGTTCATGCTCACGAACCTTCCCTTCTCAGCGTGTATCCTACCCAGCCAAACCAAAGTTGATCGACGAGGAATCGTAAACACGACCCCAGGAACAATCTACTTGGTGCACGGAGTCAATCTAACCAACTAAAAGCTAACACTGTCATTGCTATTGTTTTATCCTTGCCCGGAGGAGATTCTAATAGCAATCGCAGTCTTGGTACTTAGAAATCCCCATTTAGAAACTCCTAAAAGCATCCTCTAACTTAGGAAAAGAGACAGTGATAGAGCCTAACCCCCTCCTTCCTTGACCAGGAAAGAGTGTGTTACCCCCCCTCTCTCTCTCTCTCTCTCTCTCTATCTCCCTCTCTTACGTCTCTTACAGGTAGCTCCTCCTTTCTCCAAAACAAAAAAACGGAGAAGAGAAGAAGGAAGGACCACCTGTTACAGGAGAACAAACGCCCAGCTATCCCTTCTTCTGTTCTGTGTTGTCTTCTGTTCTCTGTCGTCCTGTGTGTGTTTACTAATTGTCTCCCCAGAAACGCCAGTTAGAAGCACACCCACCAGAGGATCACAGTTACAGAGAACCACGCCCACCTGACACCTCACATTTAGCATCAACTGACACCACACATCTACACCTCTGTCTTTCCTTGCTGTTGTCTTTTCTGCCTTGTTTGGTTGTTATTTTCTTCCAGGTCTGTGTCAGTCACTTTTCCAAATCCCCTCGCCGCACCAAAACATGTCTCACACAGCAGACAACGTTGGTCACTGGGAAGACCTGGAAACATGGCTAGAAGTGTTGCAACCAGCAGCCTCCTACCCAAGGCCGCGAAACACTAAAGCATCAGACCCAGGAACAGCTGGATAACAACCTAACGAGCCTAATGAAACAGGACCCAAGCCAAGGCTACAACAACAAAGAGCTAGCAAAGATCACCTGCTCCCTAAGTCACACCCTCATCGCTACCCTCAAACTGAGTGACAGGCACGCCGCCGATCTCCAACAGGAGCTGACATGCGCACAGCGACGCATCAAACAGCTGGAACTGGAGGCTCAGGAACGACAGGAAAGGCTGGATGAGGAGAGAAAGGACCCAGAGGAGATCACCACGCTCAAAGCCTTGCTAGCAGCTTCTACACAAGAGGTTAAACAAGCCCAAAGAGACTATGACAATGCTGCCAACAACCTCCAGTACGCAGAACAGCTACTGGAGAAGGCAAAGACTGACATTAGAGACAAGGCCGGCAGAATCAAAGCCCTCGAAACTCACTTGAACGAGTCAAGGAATGAGATCAGCCGCCTAGAACAACAGCTGGACTATGTCAAAGAGGAATCTGACTGTGTCAAGGAGGAACTCAGACACGCCTACGACCTGCGCGCTGAGCCACCGAGGACACGAGAGGCACCAAAGTCACCCCTGCCAAGTAGGACCGGGTCTCCTGTTCTTGTAGAGGCAAGTGAACAAAGGGGGAAAGAGGCGATGCTGAAACACTCACCAGCTCCCTCTGAAGAGACATACCTCGCGAGAAGGCCAAGAGAAACGGACCCAGCCAGCCAAAGAGCATCACACGGCCTGGACCTAAAAGACCTCGACAAGATCGCCAGGAACATCGTCAAGTTCACCCCAGGTGTGCCAAGTAGTCCAGACGTTCAAACCTATCTACAGGACGTCGAATTCCATCTGGAAGTAAGACCTCACGTCACTGATAAAGATAGACTCTATTTACTGCGAGCAACATCCAGCCCTGATGTACGCAGCTTCCTGGACCGGCAACCAGCCCAGACAAAGGCTGATTACCACCTGCTCCGAGAGGCTCTCATCAATGAATTTGATGACCCAGAGTCAGAACAAGGACTAGTAGCCGCCCTGGAGATCAGACAAGGCCGTCCATGAGTCTCCATGCCCTACTACAGCCAACTCAGGAGAGCATACTGGAACTCTTAGCAACGAGCCCGAAATGGAACAGGACATGAACTTTAAGACTCTCTTCCTCAGGAACCTACATCCTGGGGTAAGCCACCATCTAGGCGTGCTTGCATGTTCGCGCACAATGACCATTCAGCAGCTGCGCGACTTAGCACACAAAGCCTACAGCAAACAAAAGATGGCTGCAGAGAAAGGCACTAAAGCTCCGACAGTCCTCGACTTCAACACACAAAGTCACGGACTGCCTCTAGAGGGTGCCCAACATCAAGACAGCTTCAAGCCGTCAAGAAAAGAGTGGAACGTGTCCAACCGAGAGCAAGACTTCCACGCAGGTACCAGACCCAATCAGAGAAACGGCCGCTGGGATGGACCACGTGAACGACAGCGCTCGCCTGGACGCCACTGGGAAAAGTCATGGGACAGTTCAAGACCGCAGGAAGGTCAGTGGGAGAGATCGTGGAATCAGTCAACCTCCTTTAGAAACCAAAGGGGGAAGAGCTCCTGGGATGGCAACGGAACCTCCATGGGTAGAGCACAAACACACCCTGGAGCAACCAGCCCAAGGACTCGACGAAAGAACTTTCAAACTGAATCCACACAAGAGCAAAAGACATCACCGTTTTTACTCACAAGAACTGATGAAGAGCATGATGAGAGAGTTTTCCAGCAAATGAAGGAAGATTGGAAGTGGGAAAAGAAAGAGAAGCCGGATTCAGCCTGACTGGCAGCCGGACGAGACAGCAGCGACCACCCGACCCAACCAGACACAGAGAATAGCACTTCCTCCCCGCACACTCAAAGAACCATAATGACCATAACTTCAGATGGACGAGAAATCCTACCTGAAACCCCAGCAATCGAGTTAGCCCCTAACTCACCATATGATGCTTCAAACCACGGCATCATCCAACAAACACCTGCCGCTGAAACCACTCTGGTTCCTGAAAGTGCTGTCCTGGTCGTCTGCCACTCGTCCAAGAACTGCAGATTAGCCCTGATATCCTCCCCATCTCATCCCAAACTCCAGTCCTCAACTCCTGGGTGATCTCATTGAGAGAGGTATAGCAAGAAAGTTTTACCTCTCCGTCATCATCGAACGCCACATCAGGGTCGAAGCCCTTCTGGACACAGGAGCTGACATCACACTAATGTCAGCAGAACTCCTCGGAAAAATCCAGGAAGGAGCAAAGACATTAAATGGCCCCTCAAACTTCAAAGATGTGAGCTGAACCTTCAAGTATACTCCCACACGGGCCTACAACTGACACAGGTGGCCCCGATTCACCTAACTGTGGGTCCGATGAACCTCATCCACCCAGTCTACATCTCAACCCTAAAGACTTACCCACTGCTAATCGGAAAGGACCTGCTTAATCGCTTTAAGCCACTAATAGACTTTAAGCACTTGAAGTTGTGGACACAAGTCCGTGAACCTCTGCCCTTCCAGTCAGTAAACGCGTTCAGGAGTTGCAGTGCCAAGCCACAGACACCACTGCCCGTTTACAGACCGCCGAGGCAATGTCAAGGTCACAAGCAATTTCAAGTTCAAGCAGCAAGAACCACGACAAAGCCTTCAACGACCAAACAGATGCCCTCGCTAAAGCAGGTGCATTACATGGAGAGTCCTGGACGCTCCATTCCCACCCACCCAACCCAGCTGTGGCAGCCATCACCCGCCGCCTACACGCCACTGGCGTTGCGATCCCCACCTCCTCCCGTATCTCCATCTCGCCACAGTTTGCTGCTGACGATCTCAGTACCCTTCAAGCGTCGGATCCAGCACTGCAAACCATCAGTGCACACATTTCTGACCCAGCTACCGCCCACGTTTCTGCCTTCAACCTAGCCACCTCCTCTGACCTCCGCCACCTGCACTCCATCAAGCACATGCTGCATCTCAAAGACGGCGCGTTCACGTATGTCCCTGAGCCACTCGCTACGCCATGGCTCGTAGTGCCTCAGAGCCAAAGGGGGATAATGTTGACATACGCCCACGATGCACCATGCGCTGGACACCATGGCGCCAAGGCCACCTATGAGACACTCAAACAGGTGGTATACTGGCCTGGCATGCAGCAAGACGTGGCGGAATACGTGAAAGGATGCCTGGTCTGTTGCCAGTTTCAACCGGCGAATGCAAATCACCGCGCACCACTGCAAAGGAAAGGAATGACCTTCCCATGGTCAGACCTCCAAATAGACTGGGTAGGACCCTGCCACGGTCGACACAGGTAACAAGTACTTCCTCAATGTGGTCTGCGAGTTCACAAAGTGGATAGAGTGCCTCCCAGCTCCGAATGACACGGCAGAAACAACAGCCTACCTCTTGATGAACCATATTCTCAAAAGATTTGGAATGCCCTTGAGTGTCAATTCAGACAGAGGAACTCACTTCACCGCTGAGGTCATGCAAGAAATGTGGAAACTCCTGGGTGTGCAAGCCAAGCTGCACATAAGCCACCACCCAATCTCTTCTGGACAGGTGGAACGTGCCAACAAGACAGTGGTCAGCATGCTGAAGAAGTGCGTGTCCGCCAATCAGAAGGATTGGGATGTCAAACTTCCCCTGGTACTAATGGCCATCAGGTCCACTCCTCACCGGTCCACCGAGTACCTCCATTCGAAATGATGACGGGGAGACGCATGACACTACCCTTACACCTGCTGTACCAACCCGGTGACATGAACCTTGTCACTGCCTACACCACGCATCAGTACCTAGAAGAGTTGCATCAGCACCTGAGAACGACTTTCGCCTTTGCACAGCAACAACTCCAAAGCAGCGCGAAGGTCGTAAGGCTTACTATGACAGGAAGGCCTCATATCAGGAACTTGAGGTCGGAGACAAAGTGTGGTACTACAGTTTCGCCCAGCCACGCCAAACACCCCTCATCGATTGTCAAAGAAGTTCCTACCTCACTGGACGGGACCCCACGAAATCGTAGACAAACTGTCACCTGTTGCCTACCGAATCAAGATTCGACAGGGGCGCAGCGAGCCAGCCCTGCGATGGGTACACCGAACCAGATAAAGAGGCACCAGGGCTCCAAGAGACAAGGAAAGAAAGGGAGACCAACCCACTGACACAGACCGACTATCGCACCTCACTGATGTAATTCCTCACCCACTAGGGAAACACATAGCCAGGTTTTCAAGCACAACACCTACACGCTCCTTCACCGCACTGCTAGAACCAACACTCTAGTAACAAGGAGTTTCTCCACACATGTGACCATTGTTTGTTGTCCTAACCTCACTCAATGTCCTTGTGTCCCTTCTGTGTTGTCTCTTCCCTTCTCTTCCTCTCTTTGTTTCCTTTTTCCCTCTAGGCCCTTTTACAGGAACACCCTTAACCATTCCCTCACATCAGGTCCTGACAATAAGATTGACTCCCCGCACCAAGTCCATAGATTGAGCGCAAATGTCGTATCAAGTTTTTCACCCGATCTGCCCAAATTCCAAATTTCTGCACCACAGTTCAGTTAGCGATGGAAATGTTGTTTGTGGATGTCTGTTCTCTCTGTCCATTGTTCCAGTGCCCGATGACGTTATAACGGAACCTCTCATCGCGCAAAAGGGGGATATGTGGGGCCTCGATGAACAGACACGAACCATAAAAGGGGGAATCGCTCTAGAACCAGGTCGTAAAATCGCTCATCCTCCGCACCCCGGACCATAAAGGCAATCAAGATGGTCAGCCGAGCGATGCAGAGCGCCACAACGTCTACCAAACATTCTCAAGGGACTGTCGCTGCAGTGAGCTCGCCAATCCGAGAGTACCCACGTCAAGATTGGGATGATTGAAAACGCAACATCTGGTCGACAGCGCGATAACCCGTTCTGTGCACTGACCTGGGATCAGTTCTACCAAGCCACCAAGTCAAAAGGTGATAAGACTCCCGCGGTGAATCAACGTGGCCAGGACAGCCTCACACTTTCCAACCCCCCAAGGAGGTTTGCTCTGTCCCAACATACATTCCTTAAAAGCGCGCCTTTTCCTTTTTCTTCTACAATAAAGAAACTGCCAGGACACACATAAAACCACTAAACGAACAATCTAAATGCCTTCCTTTCAAACGAATAAAGGTTCATCTGTAAATAACTGCTTAATAAATGTTTCGGGATGTATGTAGGAACCGCTATATACTTGTTAAATAATCCTCTAACAGAGAGCGTTCCATAAGCGCTAGATAATGCATGTTTGATATCAAATTGAAGCTTACGATGTTTCCAATATCGTGATGAATGAATATATGTGTTTGTGCAATGCACAACAGTGTATTCCACTTATAAGCTTTTGATAGGGAACAGAAGTGCAGAATGTCAATTCTAACTGGGATAAAGTATGCACGAAACCGAGTCGAAAGCAGGTGTGGACACGCCCCTTCGACCTCGGGATTGGACAACTGCCCAGGGCACGGCCCAAAACTTGCACCTCAAAACGCAGGAACAGAGCTCTCTGAGTTGAGTTGAGAACGAGCCGAGTCGGAGTCAAGCGGAGTCGAGAAGAATTCGGGTCGCTGCAGGAATCGCCAAGGAAACAGAGAAACTTCGAACTTGGAGAAGAACAGGAGACTCAACCAGAACGACCCGATACCCTCGACTCCGTCCGCTCCGTCACATCACTCCACGGACACTCACTGCCCTTTCCATAACCAACCCGATTCATCCAAAGCGAACCACCAAGCTAGAGAGACTTCATTCAAACGGCCGGAAAGCCCGACCACGTCATCCCACGGACGAGCCTGCCCAATCAGCACGCCGGGATTTCCCCAGACACGCCGAGTGGTAAAACTACCTTTCCGTCTCTACTGAATTGGCGCGAGACACATATAAGCGAGGCTAAACCTAACTTTGCTTTGTTGGTGCTCTTAGTGCGATCTCAGAACTAGCTAACAGACTTTGGACAGACAATTATTCATTTCCCTTCCAACCCGTGAATGTGTGTATGAATGCATGTGTGTGTGTGTTTATGTTTAGTCTTCTCAGTGTAGTCTTGTAAAATAGTAGGTACTGTTTAATAAATTGTTTCATTATTACGAATTCTTTGTTTGTGTGTTATGTAACTGGAAAGTCAAACTCATGCCCAGATCCGTTGTTACCTGCTCGAGGTAAAGCGAAGAATCCAATTGATTTATTTTGCTGATCACAGAGTAAATTCATATTGGTAACATACATTTAAATTGCCCTAAAACGCTGGACGTATTAGGTGATTTAAAGGTATACTTGAATTGCATACCAACGTGAATCTTTTCAGATTCAATTCCCCAAACTTGAATTGAGAGCTGATTCAAATGACAATTCATAATTATCATAATTAAAATTAGGTGTGAAAACCCTACATACATAAACAAACTTAGTGAGCTGGTGAACATATTTTGAAAAGCACCAGCCACTGAGAACTTGAGGCCAAATTAGGTCTCAATTTATATCCTATTAAATATTTTGGCCTTCTTTGTTAATAAAAATATGATATGTTGTCATTTTTTTTTGTTACAATTCCCTTATTGGTATGCAGCTTCAAAACCCACGCTAGGTTCTGAACAAGTGCTCTAGTACAGCCACAAGTCTCTCAAGATCAGTCTGGAGAGGCTGAGAGTCGTTTCAGCAGATCATGAGGGGTTTGGATAGCGGGGCATTAATGATTACCCCTGACTGTGATTTGTTAGATGGAATGTGTGTGGGTGAGCGGGCTCCTTGGAGAACACTTGAGCTCTACATGCGTGCTGAGACACATCTCCACACCTCTAGAAGCATACGATCTTTGTTTTTTCTGCAGAGGTTTGGCATTATAGCAATTAGACTGTAATCACCGTAATGAACAGAATAACCGTCTATTATCCAAGTGCCAACTTCGACTCCCTAGCTTGCTTCTGGGAAGAGATTAAAAGGTTTTCTGAATCTCCAAAACTTGTCGCGAACATGTTTTGTAAATATTTGAGGGCACCGAACGATTAGAGAAAAATCATTATGGTGAGGAAAGATGCGCACATGCACACGCAAGAAGAACAGAGAACTCACAAAGGATTAGACGAGTATTTTATACAACATAGTATAGCATTGTATACTGCATAATTCGGCTTTGAATGTAAAATGAAATTAACATTAATTTAGATGATTCATCCTAATTAAGCAATCATAATAAGGATTGATTTATATTAATAGTAAACAAAAAACACAATAAAGAAATTAGCGACTACAATAAATGCTTCATTTACCAGCCTAATGTTTTGCAGCCTGCAGTCAACGTAGACAATGTGCCAAACCACACGTACTGAGAGCAGACAGCTCAGAGTGAGTCAGGAGCATGCTCATTCACACAGGACGTCTTCTGGTGTTCACAAATAGCTAGATGGGGAACAGAATGCAGGGGTCTCGCGACACGTTTTTAAAACCATTTTTAACAAGTCCGGAAAAAAACTCTCCACTCGTGGTGCTGAGAAAACAGGAAAAGATGTCTGTCTGGATGTGCACTTAGGCACATTGCAGCTAGATGGATTTCTCTGTCTCCCTCTCTCTCTATGTGTGTGTGTATTTTTATATATATTTATGTGTGTGTGTGTGTGTGTGTGTGTGTGTGTGTGTGTGTGTGTGTGTGAGTGTAGCATTAATAATTAATAATAACTGTTTCCTATTTTAGTCCTATGATGACAAAGCTAAGTTTTCATGATCCTTCAGAAATCATTCTAATATGCTGACATGGTGCTCAAGAAATATTTATTTTTATTATAAAAGGTTTTTTTTTATATTAATTATTAAATATATTCTTTTATAAAGAAAAATATCAGGTTTGCTAGTGTATATATATATATATATATATATATATATATATATATATATATATATATATATATATATATATATATATTATTACTAAAGCAAGTTTCCATTTCACTCAATGACAAACAGCTCTGCAAAGGCATTACCTGCAAAAGTTTCACTTCATTGCACATACCCACAATGCCTTACACACCAACCTCAATAATAGCAACAGACGGGAAACAATTCTTATATTTAAAAGAAGGAAGTGATAGAAGAATCGTATCAAAAATCTTAACCTTACATACAGCACTGACATAGATGTCTTGGCTATATATTGGACATTTTCCATTCAGTAAACAAGCAAATACGACTCCAAGCTGTGTCACTGAGAACAATCAATACTCAAGAACATCTCAATGCATCACACGGCCTTGATTTTCACATCGAGGTGTTTAGACCTTAATAACGCTGGTGAAAAACTCCAAAACAGTGAATCAGAGCTGATTAACCTTTCTATAAGACTTTTGATTGACATTGCCCGCTTTTCTTGAGCATTACAGTGTCTGTTTGGTTAGCAGCAACGTGATTCACAACTGGTATCTAGCACATCATTGGTTCAGTCACAGAATGACACACAAATAGCTGCTCTCTCACTGACTGTACATCTCATCCTTGCACTTGTCAAAGAGACAAGTTCAGACCTGCCGATCTGATGACACAGACTTAACACCCCCGGCATCCCAGCTTCAAGCAGGCTGGCATGCTCATATCTAGGAAAGCCCAGTAAATGTGGTCTGCTTTTTATTTAGTGTGGAAATATGATTATGTGTTGCAAAATGGGGCTTCGGTAAAGCTGTGGTGGCATGTTAAAAGCATATCAGAATATCAACATGTCATGTAATTTCGGTAAGGCTCATAAGTCTTCCTTTAGATGGCGTTTCCACCACAGACGTGGGGTCAAATGAGGCAAGATCTGCAGGGGACGAGAGAGTTTTGACTGTCTCTATGAAAGAAGGGTGCCACCTGGTGACTAACAGAAGAAGTGAACTTACAAGGGAGCCCAATGGGATTGTCCATGCAAAAAATGAAGAAGTCTTACCCTCATGTTGTTCTATGTGACACAAAATAAGGTATTTTAAAGAATCATGGTAACCAAACAATTCTGGTTCCCATTGACTTCCAAACAATGTTTTCACCACAGTATAGAAAGATAAAAAAGTTTTTATTCTCTTTAGTCTCACGGTGCACACTTTTTCACCTGTATTTCTGAATTTTCTTAGAATCCTAAGAATATTTTCTAAGAATAGTATTTTAGAAGATATAAACTTACAACTACCTTTTTATTTTCTTGTTCTGTGACAAAAAATCTGAATTGAAAGAAGTAAACTTTTTTTCTGAGGAAAAAAAACAACTGAATTATTAGATATAAAGCAATTTCAAGAATTTATTTAATTTTTTATTCTGGGGCCAAAACGGGCTTCCATTATGTGGCCAAAAATGGAAGTCTTTCCATTTTTTGCCAACATTCTTCAAAATGTCTTCTTTGGCTTTCTACAGGACAAGAAAGTCATACATGCTTCAAACAGGCATGAAGGTGAAGAAATGATTTCTTAAAGTACGCAATGACTGTCTGGTTTAAAATTATTATAAATATTTTCTCATGCACAATGCACATGGTAGCGCTCTCATAAAAATGAAACCGATGTTCAGCTCTACATTTAAAAATAAAACGATAAAGTAACTTTATGCTATTATCCATGACCTGAAGTGTTTGCATTGGCTTGCACAATGGTATTAATGGTTATAATGATGATAGCTCACTCATTCTCCTTACAACCCAGACTCGGCTCGTCCAGCATGCCTCCATCTTTTCAGGCACGTGAAACCATGTCAGTTGTTTGTCAAACACTCGGCTTCAATTCACACCTGGCTTCCTTTAATGAATAATTTGCTTAAGGTTGCGTAACCGTTCTATTTCTGGTCCTAATGCAGGTGGTCAGAGGAGTGGATCGACGAGTTCATCAAGACGGCTGAAAAAAAAATAGCTGTTTGACATCTGTTTTGCATATATCACACTATTCATGGCCTATTTTTTGCTACACGTCACTTGCTTAATTCTGCAGCGAATAAAGATGCAGTGTAAACGTATGTATGAGTTTATGATGTTTTGCAGCAACATTAAATAATAATAGAGAACTACTTACCCATTGTTTAGGAAAAGACATCTTTTGGGTCTGATTCAAGTTCCAAATGCAATGACAAACTGCATTTTTGATTCAGTGAATTTAAGCAGATCATTGCTACATTTTGTGGTTTGGGTTATATTCTGTGCAAGTTAATAGCATTTGGATATAAATCAATAATTTAGTTTGTAATCATTAATTAATTAACCCACTTACAGTAACCATTTTCAACCTAGTCTCATAAAAATACGTACCTCTGTGCACTTTTTTTGCAACACCGTTAAAACACAGGTTCGATACGTGAACCCTGGCAATTTTTATTACATTCTTATAAGTGCATAACGCTGTTTTTATTATATTAAATATTAATTTAAAGTTCTATTATGTCCCTACACCAAATCCAATCCTAAACCTACCCTAACCCTAAAGTGATATGCAGTGATATGTACTTATTGTTACATATTTTGCTTTTTATTTTGCTAAAAAGTTCACCCAGGTATGTTTATACCATGAGACCAGGTACACCATTTTTTAATCTATGGGCATTCTTGAAATAACTTTATTTACTGCATAGAGCTTCATTTTGTTTGCAGGTGGTTATTTTTTAATGTCACGATTTTTATATTTATAATCCATTCATAGGATATCAGAGTAACCAATATTATAACTGACGTCAGATACTGCATATATCAGATTTATGATTCATCAATCCGCAGTGAAACCAAGTTTAGACGGTGGCAGCTTTCTTGGCTTCGCTAGAGCCAGTGCTCTTTTTATGTTTTAGAGTGATTTGTAAAGCTAACTGTGATCTATCTTTGTCCTTTTCAGCACACAACAGTTCTTCCTTTTATCATAATTGAGATGAGAACAACACACCATCGATATCCCAGCAGGACCTGTGGACTCTTCGCGGTGTGCATGTTTGCTGTGGGATATGTCGTATGGTAAATGTCTCTTTTCAGCGCAGTCATTTTTAATATCACACCGTGCTCATTTACAAAGGACTCCCTGTAGGTATTAAGATCAGGGGAAACTGGCTTTGCATTGTTCTAGCACGGTGTCAGTCAAAAGAAAGATTCCATCTGGTCACCTGATCTTCCTGACCTCCAAATCATTCCCCGATGTCTTTCTGCATAGTAATTAATTTGCTTGAATTCTGGCGATTTCCACGAATAGGGTAAACTTTGGGCTCCCATTACATTGTAAAAGCATTAGAGGCACAAATCCCATGTAAACTATCACCTAACGTGAAATGAACCCAGCAAAAGGCACCTGCATCTCCGATTAAAACAGAGACTTTAGGCTAAACCTTTGAACCTGAAGACATTTTGGTGTGGTTTAAACCAGCAGCAACAATTATTGAATTATTATTGAATTCATTATAAATGTTTCTTATTAATCATATTTATTTATTTGCAAGCTAATAAATAAATAAATAAAAACAAAGAAACCAGGACTTTAAACTATTTAGATACTAATTGATTTATTGTTCATTCAATATTAGTTTATTTTGTAATAAATGTGATAATTAACATATAATTATGAATAAATAAAAGTAAACATGAATAATGTTTCAGAATAATAAGCATCATAATTTTTGTCTAGAAAATAACACATTCAAAAATATTGGTTATTGGTTAATATTGATTAAAATATTGGTTACAAGAATGAAAATAATAATTAAAAACATTAAAAAATATATAAATGGGGATTATTATTTCATAATCAAATAATCATACTTTTTTAGAAAAGAAATATATATACAAATATATATATATATACACACACACAAAGAGGGGTTTTCATACTATCCAATTAGTCTCAAACTGGCAACAACAGTGGAAAACTGCAAACCTCATATAAAATAAATAGAAAGTAAAACAGCTCGTATAACATTTAGCTTGACCTCCTGAGGTTGACAAGCACAGTTTGATGCGGGGAAGAGAGGTATTTTAAAAGTTCCGAGCCCTGTTTTGTACACAATTCATGGAAAGCGCCTTTTGTAGCTACAAGCCCAATTTCAGTGCCCTAGAAACCTCCGGAAAATAATCAGCCAAGGATTTATTTAGTCTTGCATTTAACAGATTAATTGGCAATATGAAGAAAGTCCTTGGAGCCAAACTAAACTAGTTTGACAGCATGGAGGAGGCCTCTGTCAAAATCACCTCAAGTATAAGATTATCAGCACACACCTCTCTGCCTTATTTCCCTTCCTAAATTAAGCTGATTAGGCATTGCATTTTATTTAGTCAGGAATAAGACTTGCCTGCAGTTGTTAAATCCATAGGCAGCTTTACATGAGGATTACCTTCCAGAGACGGCTTTTATACACACCATTTCACAGGACCCTCTCGAGGCTGAGAAAACAAGCCATACGAAAAGTAGGTAGATGGGCCTTCTTTAATATTCATCAAATATTAAAGCTAAGGTTATGAGTGCAGGAGTAGATTAAACAGGCACAATCCATTACATAAACGGGCTGTCAGACCGTAGATTATAACCATGTGACTGCATTAAAGTCGCTCCAGCAAAAAAGAATTTAAGCAGCGCCGCACCGTAACAAAAAGAGCAGTGTCTAGCATTCACAGACATGAATGGTAGACACATTGACTTCTGCAGCCTTTCAAGCGCTGGATTTAGCAGACAGAAGGACAAACACATTAGACAGAGGTAACAGATTTTCTCTGTCTCTCTCTCTCGTAGGATGTGCTGGGTGCACAGTATGACGGGGGTGTGGGTTTATCCCTTGCTGGAGCACATCGGGCCCATGGCCAGAACGCTCTTCTTCGTCTGCCTCACGGCTCTGATCAGCGTCTACTACGTCTTGGGAGAAATCCTGAACAACTACATTTGGGATTCCTCAAAGAGTAAGTTAAAGAATGAACGTTCTGTCATCATTTACTCCCCCCTCGTTACGTTCCCGGGCGTTTATTTCTTTCGGTTGAATTTCTTTCTTCTGTGGGACACATTAGAAGGTATTTTAAAGGATGTAGGTAACTCAACAGAAAATACTATGGAGGTTGATGGGACCCAACATTTTTTTAAATATCTTCTTAACGGGATGGTTCACCAAATAAATGTCATTCTGTCACCCATTCATGTCACACCGACTTACTCCTGAGAACAAAAAAAACACCATAAAAGTAGCCCATATAACTGCGCTATATTAGTCTTAATTGTGGCCGATATTGCTGATATTAATAACATTCTATATAGTTTTGTCTAATTAAATAAAATAAAATCAATAATTTAAATGTTAGGTATCACAACTTAGGCAAAGTTATTTATTTTAAGATTGCTAAAGGCCTTATTGAAGGGATAGGTCACCCAATAATTAAAATTGTCATCATTTTTTTTTTTTTAGTCACCTTAATGTCATTCAAAACCCATGAGTCTTTGGTTAATCTTCAAACACACACATTTTAAGATTTCAAAGTTTCTGTTCCTTCATTAAAAGGAAATTTGGCTTTTTATATAAATACAAAAAGAATTAAGCAATCCTTTTATTATATATTATATATATTTTATTGTATAATTTTTGGGGGTATTTAATTTTTTTATTAATATTTTTTTAAATACTTTTTAAACTTTTAGTGATTGCAAATAAATGTAAAAATAAGGGAATGAGAATTAACAAATATAAATCCAATATCAACTATTAACAATAATTTACAATCAATCTGTAATATCAGCCAATCAGTCACTCACAACATCCAAATTTAAATATGCAAATGTTTTTACCTAGTAAAATTGCTGTAGTACTTTAGAAGACTTTATATATATATATATATATATATATATATATAGTGTGTGTGTTACTGTGTTTTCCCTTGCCCACACCATGAGAAATGATCCCATTCTACAGGATTAGGATTTTGTGTATGATCCACCATTGACTGGAGTACATGAGTTTGTGTGTTTATCATGTCTAGCTACAAGCTTCTTGCTCCCCAACCCACGCTGGGATAGCGGCTAGAGACATTATACACTTCCCCTCAGGTACATATACATCCCGCTTAGCTTCCTGATGCACCCACGCACACTCCTCCACCTGTTAGCGCTATAGACTGGGAGCACTGCATCGTGGGTGTAGTGCCGCCAAAGGCAGCGTGCAGCAGATGGGAACGGAGCCCGTGAGCAGTCTGAGAGCAGCAGACGGCGAAGGCTTCTCTTCCTCCCACCTGTTTGACACTGACCTGCAAATCACCGAAGCAGCGTGCGCGCGCACGCACACACACACACACACCTCAGGCTCTCTCCCATGGAGCTAATCTATGTCCCTTTATCCTCAGTACAAGATCTCCCTCTTATGTCCAAACAGTACCATAATCTCCGAAGGCCCCTCCAGCTAAACTAACCATGAACACTTCCGTCACTAATGCTTTCTTCTCTCTGACTCACAGCTTGTCGAAATGCACAATCAGTTGCCAAAAGATCACAGATCTTAAATATGTCAATGCAGTATTCAAAATATTATGTGCATATATTAAAGAAAAATACTAAAACAAACTAGCGATATTTCAGGATGCATAATACTTTTTACTTATTAGCATCTGATAAATTATGCTGAAATGGGAAGCAAGACCACATACTGATAAATTTTAATTTAATGAAAACTCTTTATAATAAGTGTCAAACATTTACAGCATTTATAATTTGAATTAATTTGTAAAGACGTTATACTAATACACATTTATTGTTTCAATAAAATAATAATTATTAAGTAACCTTAGATAATTAGCTAATATTGTATTTATATTTTAAAACTATATACAGTACTAGTACATTATAGACAGTTATATTGTCAAATATATTGTCATATTTTTTAATTTAAAATAAATGTTTTTTTCTTTGATGGCAAAAGCTGTGTCACATGATACTTTGGGTGCTCATTAAACATTTCTTATTATTATTACATTATAAATGGACCAAATTAAAGGATTTTTCTAATTAAAAATACATATTTTAATATATCTCTTTATTGCACCTAATGCATTAACTAATTAAACTTTTTCCCAAAGCGTTATCATTTAATTTATAAAGGCACAATTAAAACTGAAAGCAAAGTGCAGTTCACACGGTATACTGTTTTCACATGCCTGCCGTAATATAACACACAGCACAGACCTTTATAAAAGTTACTTTTGGTTAAGATTCTGCTTTGGTGCCCAAACAATAAAATAAAATAAAAAGGCCATATAGTGCCTGAAATATCAATTACTCAGTATTGAAAATATCACAATTGCAATAAAATAGCTCTCTTGCTCCTGTAATATTGCTAAAATATCCATCATATCATTCCAGGCCATAAAATGTACTGGTATCAACATCAGCCAAAACATCTACAGTACTGTGCAAAATTTTTAGGTATGAAAAAAATGCTGTAAACAAAGAATGCTTTCAGAAATATAAATAATGATCATTTATTTTTGTCTATTTACAAAATGCAAAGTGAGCGAACAAAGAAAAATCTAAATCAACTGCCTTTTGCCTTTGCATCACTTCTTATAGGTACTCTTGCACAAAGTTGGGGATTTTGTAGGATTATAGTCAGGTGTATGATCAACCAATTCCAACAAACCAAAGTGCTAATGATCATCAATGTCACACGTACACCCATCTATTGTCCGGAGAAGTCTGGCCAGAAGTGGTCTTCATGGAAGAGTTGCTGCCAAAAGGGAACAAGGCCAAATGGCTCAAGAATGCATGTAAACACAAGAGCAGGTGCTCTGGACTGATGAGTTTTTTTTTTTTGCTGTGCAGCAGAAGACAGTTTGTTCGTCGAAGGGCTGGAGAGTGGTACAATAATGAGTGTCTGAAGCATGGTGGAGGTTCCTTGAATGTTTGGGGCTACATTTCTGCAAATGGAGTTGGAGATTTGGTCAGGATTAATGTTGTTCTCAATGCTGAAAAATACAGGCAGATGCTTATCCATCATGCAATACCATCAGGGAGGCATATGATTGGCCCCAAACAAACAGCCAAAGTCATTAAGAACTATCTTCAGCATAAAGAAGAACAAGATGTACTGGAAGTGATGGCATGGCCTCCACAAAGCTCTGATCTCAACATCATCGAGTGTGTCTGGGATTACATGAAGACACAGAAGGATGTGAGAAAGCCTAAATCCACAGAAGATCTGTGGTTAGTTCTCCAAGAACAACCTACCAGCCGAGTTCCTTTAAAAAAACCTGCGTGCAAGTGTACCTAAAAGAATTGCTGCTGTTTTGAAGGCAAAGGGTGGTCACACCAAATATTGATCTGATTTAATTTCTTCATTTACGAAAATAAATGTTTGACACTTCCATTTTTTAAATCATTCTTCGTTTATAGCATTTTTTCACACCTGCCTAAAACGTCTGCTCAGTACTGATTATTGATGCACACAAAATACTATCCACATAAATGACATTAAAAAAAACTTTTTTTCTTTTTCTAGGCATTCTGGAATCAGACAAGACCAAAACTGACTGAAGACTGCCACAAAAGTTACCCTGCCTCTTTTCTCTTCATCTGAATTCAAATCGGTTAGACTTTGGAGTTCAAACCAATACTATATAATTATCTTGGTCTCCTGAGACATTTATTTCATCACCATGTATGTCCCTTAATTTAAAAAAAGCACAGACCTGCATCGGCTTGAACATGGAATTGAATAATTCATGTTTACAATTTATGATATGAATGTTAAAGAGTATTTCAGAGAACCTCGAGCGTTGTGTGAGCGTTGAATGATGTGCACTGCGCACATGCTGTATTCGTGTGGCCAAAGCCAGTATGTCAAACCACATCACATATATAACTCACGTCAGGTATTATTTACGGAGGGATGATTTATAAGCGAATGTGTCATTCTTTTCCCCTGTAAAACAAATAAGCAACACCTTTATATACACAGTAGCATATGGCAAACGACGATGAGCACAAGATAAGTTGCTTAGATGAGCCGTTTATGGTGTTTCTGAAGCCATACAAGTTTTTGATCAAGATGAACAGGTATTACCGCAAGAAATCCAAACACTGTCAGAAGAGAAACTGACCTTTCTCTACTTGGTGACACTTTATAAGAAGCTCTAACAGTAGCTTACGAGCAAGCAAATCGAACAACGAACAATTACATTTTTAAAGCATTGACTTAATAAAAATACAGTTGTTCATTTTTGTTTGGTAGTTCATAGCGAAGTAACAAGTTAACGCTTTTATTTAAAAACCTTTAATAATTAAAACTAGTGCAGTTAAATGATTAATCAAGATTAATCGCATCCAAAATAATGTGCATATTTATTATGTATATATTAAAACAAACATGCATGTATAAAAAAAATGCTGTTTATATATTAAGTATTTTTATATGCAATATTAAAATATATAGACAACTTTTTTTCGACAAATATGCTGTATGTATATATACACCCATAATAAATATTTTAGATGCGACTAATCACGATTAAGCGTTTGACAGCACTAATAGTAATACACATACATACATGTAAATACAGATAAATATTTTCAAAATATGCTGTATGTGTGTATATTAATATATACACGACAAATATACACATTATGTAAACAAAAACATTTTGGATGCGATTAATCATTCGACAGCGATAAATTAATGTAGTAAGCTTTTGTTGACCAACGGACCTTTATTATAAAGTGTTTCCTCCCATGTTTTATCTCAAAGGGATGTAATGCTTCATATCTTATGGATATGACCAGCCTTTGTCATTTACTTCACGAACGTGTTGGGGTTCTTCTTTTATTAATAAAACTCAAAAACCATTTTCTCGTTGTCGTTTTTTCCTGTTCTTCCAAAGCCGTAGAGGAAGCCAGACAAGAGGAAGAGCGAATTAAAAGCTTCACACAGCGATTTTCTTTCCTTACACTCGCACATACACAGATGCACCGCAATTCTGTGGGAAAAGTAGAGCCAACGTTCAATTACCAAGGAAAAATTGTTGTACTTATGATTTAATGTTTGTCCTATATTTTCTCTGGCCTTTTCGCCCTCGCCTTTTAAGACGCAGATGTTGCCCAAACATAACAATTCCTTTGTGCAGAGCTGGACATTTTTTAATGAGAAACACACACATTTCAGGCCTGGAGGAAAAGGAGTTTGCTCGACAAGGAATTGCAATCACCTTTGATGGACAAGTCCAAATAACCAGGCCCCCGCTGAACTTCATCCCCTTAAAGTACAACCGTCGACTTTTTAAGTCCAGAACGTGTCCCAAAAAGCCAAGAAAAAGAATTTGGTGCAACATGATTAAAACACGAGCCTCTCGGGCGGTTTAAAGAAAACCGATAGTGAGAAACATCGTATTATCACATCTACACTTTCAGACAAAACTGTCAAAATACTCTCCCGTTTCATGCTCGCACCTCATCATGCATTTTATTCTCAGAGGAATTAGTCAAAAAAAAAAAAAAAAAAAAAAGAGATGCAGAATACCTTCAACACTGCCTGGCAATTGAATTTTGTGATTATTCTTATATATTACAGGTCTGCCTGACAACACTTTTGTTGACAATTTAGTCTGTGCGCTGTGTGCTTGGAGGCATGTTGAAAGCTAGTCAAAGTGTGTGTGTGTGTGTGTTTAAATTCTCTGTCAGAGTGTTAATTTCAGAACGACACTTCATAGTCTCCTCATTAGCACTGCCTCTCCTGCATGCAGAAGTACCAAAGTGTGCGGTTCCCTAACGTGTATTAACGAACTTAAAAAAAAAAAGATGTAAATGAGGTGAGTACAGCAGAATTTTTGCAGCGTAAATGATGTGTGGGATGCATTTGAAGGACAGCTCAGTGACAGATAAACCGGCCTGGGCTCCACACGTATATAAATGACCGCGTATTAACACTTCATTTACTTTCATAATGCACGTTCCTGGTCTTGTGAGCGATTTATTGGTATCATAATCATAATCTTAAAATTATTGAAATTTTAACCGTTTGTATGTCAGGAGTCTAAGAGAACATGAACAGAACAAAACAAAAAAAAAAAAAATTTTCTGGGGTCAGTACATTTATTGAAAGAAATACTTTTAAACGTAAAGGCAAACTTTTGCAAAGGTTTTCTATTTCAAATGAATGCTGTTCTTCTACTCTGTATATTTAACAAAGATATAGTATATTCTAATTATGTGAAGAAAATTATACTGCAGACTGGATTAAAAATTCAGCTTTTCAGTTATAGGAATAAATTCCGTTTTAAAATATTTATTATAACAGAAATATAATGTTTTTCACAATATTACGTTTTTTACAGTATGCACACTTAGTGAGCAGAAGAGACTTGGAATAATAAATTCAGTATTTATTATTTAATATTAACACTATTAAGTGTTATCAAATGTATCAAAAAAATAACTTTCCTTCTCCATTACAGTCCTTTGCAGGCAATTGGATGATGTTCACTCTATTTAAAGCTGAATGAAGCTTTATGAAACATAGTATATGGATAAAGAGTTAGAGACTAAATATTGTTGTCAGTCCATGTGAACAGGGACAGCGTAGGTGGTTGCAGCTTGTTTTACGATGTTCTTTATTCGCACTGACTCATGGCGTAACGCTGCCAAGGCATAACACCTGTTAAATGCTTACCAGGTGTGCGACCGGCGCTCTGTTGTTTTGAATCGGTTACCAAGGCCATACTATTTACACAATGAATCTAAATGATTATTTTTATTTATTAATGACAGCTCCTGTCATTTCAATATCACCATAGAACAGTCGTATTAAAAAAGCCAGCTGTGAGCACGCAATGTCTGATCATTCATCACAAAACAATAAAACCCATGGGTCCTCTGCTAACAATGACAATAACAGAGCAGTAACTGACCGAGGATATTTTTCAAATATATGATACGGCCGGCAGAACCCGTAGCCGTGTAAGACGACAGGCCTTGAAAAATGACAGCCCTAAACATCTCAGACACCTCACATCTACTTCCAAAACCGCTTGATTGCTCTTTCATACGCACCCACAGAAAACCCACTTCCAGCCACTAATAACATATTACATGGCAATTTAATAACATGGGGTCTAGAAACCATTATGAGCTATGATATACTTTAATAACCAGAAGCGCAACATGACACGAACCGTTTCACAACAAGTGGAAGTGTGTGGATCATGAATAGTATTGTTAAGCTTTATTAATAATATTGTTAGCTATTAACAATACTTGAAAAAAAGAAAACTAAATTAGTGCAATCAAACAATGTATTGCATACAAAAAAAAATCTGAGTATATGCATGTGTACATAAATTCATGCATATGTGTCACGTTTATATATTAAATGTATTTATACATTTTAAAAATCTATGAATATTAATGTATACATGTAAATATTTTTTAAATATATACTGTATGTGTGTTTATATATACATAATAAATATGCACGGTATATTATGTCAATTTTAAATGATATATTATACACATTATATAGTACATATTACGATATATTATACGCAAATATTATGTAAACAATAACAAAAATGTTAACTATATCAGAAAGAAAAAAAAGAATGCAAAATTAAACAACTAAATGATTTTACTTTTTCCAAGTTAGTATGCATCAGATATAAATTAATTAATTTGGCACGCGTAAGGAAACACCTTTGAAAACTTAATCTAAAAATGACTGAAAATTTGTTTACTCATCTAACATCAAACCTGTGTGACTTCCCATCTTCCTGCAAAATCAAAGAACTTAAATTTTATTATACTTTGAATCTTTATTTACTTCAATCTTTTCATTAAAAGTGTGTGTGTGTGTATACACACAAACTCACACGAACAAACAAACACACTCTTTATAAAATTCAACTTTCATGCTCCATTGAAGAAAAAAAAAGTCGTGTGAGAAAGTACTGACAGAAATTAATTTTTAACTATCCCCTTAAAGTTTCTGGCTATGAAGTAAGTGGAAACTCCACCTGGGTTTGTCCCGCATCTGCTAGTGAGCCCAAGACTGAGATCATCGAGAGTTCAGAAACAGTTCTCTGGGTTGTATGAGGACACAAAGAGAGCAAGAGCTGGAGAAGAACCTGCTCTTTAATGCAGAACAGGCTCAGTCTATTGCTTCTACACACTGTTAACAGACAACTCACAGCGCCAGCCAGCAGAGAGAAGAAGAGGTCTGGAGGTTTACGAGCTATGTGGTCCAGATAATGAGCCAATGTGGTTCTTCAAATAGTAGATCAAATCAGTGACCGCAAAATCAAACGTCATTGAGATCCATTCACTGACAAGCTCTTGTAAAAGTCTCAAAGTCTAAATGTTTTCCATTTCAGCTCAAAGGAGCAATTGTTTCGCTCTCCTCATCTCGCGGTCCTCGTTTTACCTGAATGACTACAGCGACATCTGGTGGACTGATCAAATCTTTCCTCACTTTAGGTTTGGGAGCTGGAAAAAGAAATCAGTTTAAGAAACGGGACAGTGAAAACATTAAGAGACATTAGCATGCACGCATTAACCAGATTTCCCTTACCATTTGGGTTTTCCTGTTTATAAAATGTCTTGAGCATGTCGACGGCCTCTTCTGCTCTATAGCCAGCGATGCACTGTAATAAGCAAGCAAGCACGGGCTACAGCAAAAATATGTCATGTGGTCTGGGCTACAATTTAGGGAATGTGGATGTTTTGACAAGAAAAATATTCTGGCCACACAGAATTGTTTTAGAATGTAAGGAACTGGCTTCCCTTTTGGATCAGATGGAATTTAAATTTAACTGGAGAGGAATCGGAGGGAAATTCTTTTACCTTAAATGAAGTTCCAGTGTGTGGCAAATGATCTGATGAGACGTCCAGGACAGATCCACAGCCTCCAAACCGCTCATTTTTGCACCCATATACAACAAGAGGTATGTCTGTCTAAACGTTAAGGTGTCCTAAATGTTAGTCAATAGAATCCTAGGGTAAATGCGATTGCATTAAAAATGACTAGACATGACTATAAAGAGCTGTGAGTGACACAAAGATCTACACTACCGTTCAGATTTTGGTCTCAAGTAATTAATGCTATTATTCATATAATCATATTAAATTGAAAGTGTCAGAAATATTTCTATTTACAGTAAATGCTGTTTTTATTTTATTGTTTTACTTTCTGTTCATTTGAAAGAATTCCACAAAAAAAAACATACGATGGTTTCCACAAAAATTTTAGGTAGTAAAACTTTTTTTTAATATTGATAATAATAATAATGCACCAAATCAGCAATGAAAATGATTTCTGAAGGATTGTGTCACTCTGAAAACTGGTGTAATTAACGCAAAAAAATATAATAAAATAAAAATCACCCCTAACCCTAAACATAACTGTAAAAATTAATGTTAAAAATAAAAAATATATATATTTTAAAGTGTAATAATATTTTTGATCTAATAAATTCAACCTCTGTGGACATAATAGGATTCTTTTAAATAGATTAATGCTAATGTGTGTGTAAACTTTTCCTAAACTAATTCCAGGAAAAAAACATGCATGATGGTTTCACAAAAATGTTAGGCACCACAACTGTTTTTAACAATAAAAATAATAATAAATGTTTCTTAAGCACCAAATCAGCATACTAGAATGATCATGTTACACTTAAGACCGGAGTAATTAATGGACGCAAAAAAAATAAATTCAAACAAATATTTTGGATATAATACATTCAGCTTCTGTGATAGTGATAATAAGCTTCTTTCAAAACCATTTACGGTACTGTATGTGTACACTTTTCTAAACTAACAGTTGACCACACTTTGGCATCAAGGATACGAAGCAGTCGCAGAGCAGCAGCACACATGATACATGGCTCCACTGTCACATAAAGTACAGTCTGTTCACACACCTCCTTTGGGTCCTTCTCTCTGAAATGGCACCAATCAAGCACTTGATCCAGTGCCACCATTTCTGCATGCCGAGTAGCCTTGGGCAAAACAGGCACAGACGTGAGGTTGTTTCATCTATTCCAAGGTTTCTCTGTGCTCTAATAGAAAGAACCATTAATCAAATTCCTAACAGAACGGGAACTGTAATATGTGGGTCAAATTAATGAGATTATTAAAATGAGAAATTAGAAGTTAGTTCTTAAAGCGTAACCAACACTAAGTTCTTTGAAAATGTACCTCACCTTGAGTGTGCACATCTTAATAATGATTTGATCATAAATCACTTGACAGAAAATAATCTTTCCAATGAGACTTATTTTTGACAGTCTCTAAACAGTTACACATTCACACTGCAAGCCTCAGATATCAATGTTAATTTAAATTCAGAAACTGAATGTCTATAATAGAAGAGGTGTATTCACAAGACCACATCTTCTGTGCATTCCTGAATAACTGAAAAATATGGTTAAGTAATTGAACAATTAACAATATGAACAATATATCTACACACACACACACACACACACACACACACACAATAGGATTATAGTCAATTACATTAATATTCAAGTTATTGTTATCTTACAATAATTCCAAGAAGCATAGTATGACTTATTATTGAAGGCTATAAATCAATTACTATAAGTTATGAATTATTAAATTATCATAATTAAGTGAAGATACTTACATTTTTTGTTTCATTCACCTCATTCCTTCCCTTTCCAATGATCTCGTTGTTAAAAACCATCAGACAGCCAACTGGAACCTCTCCATTCTCAAGGGCATCAAGTGCCTTTAAATGAATAAATATGTTTAGAATTTTAAAACAACCAAAAATACATTCACCATGTAGGCAGGCACACACAATACACATTTACCACGACAACCAACATGTCATAGAAACTGGTACAAAAACTGTGGAAAATCTTTACCAGAAATTACACAGAAATCGTCGAAATACATACGTATTTTTTGGACTGATTCAAAGGACACGTCGTTTTATTTTATTGAGATTTCTCAGTCAAAATAACAATGCAGTAAAGTAACTTTAGCAACTAAAGCACATTTGAGGAGATGCCAGTTAGCATTGTAACGCAAATACAGTGAAGACCAACTGTAAACATCAGAGAGCTCTTACCATGCCAAAGGCCTTTGACATCCATGTTTGTATCTCACTATCTACCGGCTGCAGAAAATCACTTTTTTCAGGTTCGACACTGTCTCCTCGCATCTCCATCGGTATCCTCGTCAAATCTAACGTATAACCGTAAAAAAATAAAGCAGCGCAAATCAGGAAAGTAACATTTTAGTGACGCACACGTGTTTGCGGGGAACGCAATAGTGGACGGACCGTTCAGGGCGGCCGGTCGAGCGCCTAATCGATCGATCGATCGACGCAATCTGTTTTCTGTAGTTCGCCTGTGTGCTGCTAACACGAGAAGTTATTGCCATGTAGCATTGTGCTAGCTAGTGAGTCACGTCTAATCGCGCTTTTGCATCTAGTTTTCCGTTGTTTTTTTGCGGTGTCAAGTCTGTTTTTAAAATGCTGAGTTCTACATGGAATTTCATCAAGCGCCATAAGAGGAAATTCATCTTCGCTGGGGTTTTTGTTGGAGGTAACGTGTGCAACTGGACCACCTGCATGCTTATAGTTCTCAGATTGTTATCTGCGTGTGACCGTGCATTAAATATTTCTTGTTTTAATATCTTAATGTAAATCCATGTAATTATAGCACGTTAGTATGCTATAATATATAGTTTAGCGTGTTATTGCAGTGTTGTCAGGCATTAGGTCTTATTTCCACATGCAACTAATCAATCTCAGTTCACCTGTCACCTAGTTCTTCTATTGGCGCAGTGAAAGAAAGTTAAGATAGACTTTAACCTGTTATTTTTCACCCAGCATGCAGCTTTTATATCACTGAATATATCTGGCACATTGCATGTTCATTTCTTAACCCGTATACTATATTGTGATGTATTTCTCAAACCTCATGCCCAGGTGTCTATCTGCTTGGTAAATATGCACAAAGAAAAATTCAGGAGATACAGGAGCGAGAGGCAGCCGAATACATCGCTCAAGCTCGGAGACAGTTTCATTTTGAAAGCAATCAGAGGACATGTAACATGACAGGTATAAAAAAAAAGATAAGTTGATAAATGTTATTTTAAAAAAAATTATATTTGTTCTGCCCAGTTTATGTAATTGTGTCTTTTTTTTGTAGTGTTATCAATGCTCCCCACTCTTCGAGAGGCAATCATACATCACCTGAACTCAGAGAACCTCACTGCTTTGCTAAAGACTAAGTGAGTCATGCACGTAAATTATAGAAGATTATCTGCATCACAAAATAAAAGAGCATAACTGACCCAAGTGATGATGTCTTCCTACACAGGCCAGCGAATAAAATTGAAATCTGGGAGGATCTAAAGATTATTAGTGAGTTGAAAAGTTTCTTTGTTGTAGTTTAACGTACTTGTTGCTGTTAACATGAAATCGAAATTGACCCCATTTACCTTCTCAGTGCAGATATCTAGTGCTGTTTTGAATAAGTTCTTTAGAATAAGTTGTTAGTCTTTGCAATCTGTACTGTACTTGCTACTGTAAGCAATTTATTGTAGCTTTAAAAAAAAAAACGTAGTTATTTTTTTACAGGAATTACACAATGTTTATATTTCAGTTAAATTCTCTGAAAGTTCTTTTAAACTTTCTATTATTAAAATATTTCTGAAAACAAATTAGCAGCGTAAATATTTTCAGCATTGATAATCAGAAATTATTTTCTTCAAATCAACATTTTAGAATAATTTCTGAAGAAATTCAGCTTTTCCATCACAACAATAAATGATATATAAAAATATTTAAAGAAAACGATTATTTTATATTGCAATAATATTTGTGATATTACTCTGAATACTGTATTCTTTCAAAAACATAAAAAAAAAAACCCTACCAACCCCGAACTTTTTTTTAGTGAAATGTAATGCACAGATTTTCTGCTTCTTTCTGCTGATGTCATGTGGGTTATAGGAAATATTGAGCAATGACCAAATTAAGTTATTAAGGCATTGTTTTGGCTTAATACCTGGTTTATACTAGAACAATAATGAAACGCCTACTTTTCACAATCAAACCGATTCACGCCCTGAAAGTTTTAGCTGAGTGTCCTGTTTCACAATATGTCACATTACAGAAGTAAAAGTGGGGTTTAAACAGAAATTCAAGCTGAATTGATCTATTTCTGTTCTCAAACAATGATATCTACCCTCCAGGTTTTACCCGCAGCATTGTGGCGGTTTACAGTACTTGCATGCTGGTGGTGTTACTCAGAGTTCAGCTCAACATAATTGGTGGCTACTTATACCTGGACAACTCCGTGACAAAGAGCGGAACGGTACGTCGGGGCTCGGTGTTTTAAAGGCACAGCCACCTGATTTGACCATGTTACGGCTTGTAAGTTCTGCTTCGTTTCTGTTCTACTTCTTAAATAGACCCCGTTGGCCCCTCCTGATGTCCAACAACAATATCTGTCAAGTATCCAACATCTCCTTGGAGAAGGTGAGGACAATCTGTATAAGAGCATCTAACGTGTATTAGTGTTATATCCTCTATTTATGAGGTTATATATCACCATAGTTGATACAGATCTTCATTTTTGTTTTTTCAGGGCTCATTGAACTGATAACTGTGGTGAAGAAAGCTGTCCAGGAAGTTCTTGGATCGTACGTCGAGTGATTGTTTGGATAATGAATGAATGTTAATCTACTCGTCTCACACTCTGGCTTTATTTGCCGTTGTGCTGTGTCGATCTCCCTGTATATTTAGCGGGGAAGCTGACTGCTGTCCATGTCTCCTCAGGGTGTCTCTGAAGCAGAGTTTGTCCCTTCAAGAGTTGGAGCAACAGTTAACTCAGATCAGACAGTTAGTGGAGGAGGGCTGCGCTTCCTCTAAACATAAAAGTCTTTCCTGGTACATGATGCCTGATGAAGAGAACACACTAGCCTCACAGGTCGAAATTTCTATTTTTGTTGGTTTTATATATATATATATATATATATATATAAATTAGGTTCATAACAAAAAAAAATTATATATGTACACACACAAAACATGCTTATACTTATTCGTAATACTTTTATTCATATTAAATTACCAACATTTTATTTAATTTAAAAAGATTACAATAAAAGACAGATAGATCAAAGATTGCAATAAAGACATTTAAACTTTGTTACAAAAGACTCTGTAATCAAATAAATGCTTTTAATAGCTTTCAATTTCAACAACCTGAAAAAATTGTGCACATTTTCCACAAACATACAATGACATATTATAAGTTTATAAAGTTTGATAAAGACTTTTATAAGAATATAATTGTATTACTTTGAAATATATTATTTTATTTATATTACAATCCCAATTTTTTTAGGCTTGTGGTCTCACAGAGAATGATGTCACAACAATAAAGCTGCTGAATGAAACCAGAGATATGCTTGAAAGGTGAGGGAAGTCAAGGCATCTATATAATCTTGTAGGTTAGAAAATTGGAAAAGTTTTAAAATAATTATTCTTAATAAACACCATGATTTTTTTTGTACTATACATCTTAAAGGGAGAGTTTACCACAGACAGAATTTTCATTTTCGGGGCGAACTATCTGTAACACATTTAGTTAATTTTTTTTAAAGGACATCCAAATGAGTTATTGTATGAAATGCACTATTCTGGATTCATAGAGATAAAAATATAATAGGATGAGACTAATTGGCACAGATAGCTGGGTACTAATTACATCTAAACTTTTTTTTTTTCAGTCCAGACTTCACTACTGTACTCCGTACTTGCTTGAGCCGAGGCTTTATCCGATTCCTAGACAACATGTCAGAGTTTTTCCGACCCCCACAGGAAGACTCAAACCCCTCCAGCACACCTGACCGGTCAGTGTACATGAATTTATTATTATTATTATTATTATTAGGTACGCACAGTGACCCCAAAACGTCTTTGGCCAGTTTTAAGCCGTTTTATCACCTTTCCGAGGCCAGTATATTTCAGGTTTGTGAACAGCATTGGTAACGGAAAGATGCTCACTGCTGTTACTTTTCTTCCAGATTATCGCATGTAAGCCTCCCACTAGCCAAGATCATTCCCATCATCAACGGACAGATACATTCAATATGCAGCGAAATACCCAGTCACTTTGTCCAGGTGAGAACCTACATATACGTCAACTCATTTGGACTCGCATGTGGTAAAACCAAAAAAAACGTTCTTCTTGTTTTTTAGGATCTCTTATTGATAGACCAGGTGAAAGAGTTTGCTGCCAATGTGTACGAAACGTTCAGCACGCCTCAGGAACTTCAGAAGTGAGCACAGGACTGATCGAGAACGTCGAACTCCTCACAAATCTACTCTCATGCCGTACAGCACAGAATTGTTCCCCTCGTACGCCCTAAAACCGAGCCGGGGGAAACGAACTCGCCGCTGAGAGACCAGATCCTCTTTTGTTAGCAGGCATTCGCTGTGGGCTAGCTTCTCATGACCTGCTAGCTGTCCAGTCTGTATGTTGTGACCTTCTAACCTCGTCCCAGCCAGGCATGCCAAGGTTTTTACACGCTATATAATAAACTAGTACATTTTATTTATTTTTTTTTTAATCCCTGTAGCGTAAAAAGCTCATTATATAACAGTCACGACATGACTAGCATAAAAGATCATATATATGAACGATTCGCATCTGCAGTATGGACTTAAAAGGGTTGTTTTGCAGATGTTTTGTATCTGCTGGACCAAAACATGGCCATGCTCACCTCTGCAACGGTAACAATGCATGATGTTTGCACTGCTACTGGTATAAAAAAAAGCATATTTGGAAGCATTTTCGTTTGTATTTACTTGGTTCTATTAATTAACGAGAATAGTTGGACTGTCGTTTTTGTTTTGCAAACTCTACAGGTAATATGCTACTTTTGTAAAATGACCCATGAATGTTAATAAATAATGTGAGTAATAATACCGTTCATTAAAATGATGCATTTTTGATTAAGAAACAATACATGATGTTTTGGCTTTTACAAATCAATAATTGGCCGTTATTGAAATGACAAACTGCTTTCTTGTAAAAGAAACCCGCTCTTACTTATGAAACTCCTCTAGAGGGCAGTGCATATCTATAATAAAAAAAATAAGCTCATAGCAACTTAACAACTAGGTCACATCAAGTTCAAACAATAAATTTTCTCATCAGTTAGCATACAAAAATAAAATCGGGAAGAAATTAAGCAATACCTGACCGAATAGATGCATGTGGGAAGCATATGACGAATGCTATTGCACTAAACACAACCCTTTTGATGCAATACTTCCTTAAACCCTAAAAAAAACTTTTGCCTCTTAACTGTTTTCGATGAGACTATATGCCACCCTTTTTGTAATGTACTGGAACTAAATGACTGAATGCTTTAAAAATAAATAGCTAATTGTTCACATCATTACAACGCATAATCTTTTGATTTGTATTTACATCAAGACAATTTGATCAAAAATACAGTAGTGGGAATAGGAAATATTATTCCAATTTAAAATAACCGTTTCTATTTAAATATATTTAAATTTATAGTGTCAAATAATCCTTCAGAAATCAATCCAATATGCTGATTTGATGCTGAAAAAAAAATTTAAATGCACTTTTTGAAGGATTCTTTCATGAAACAAATTTTCAAAGCAATATCAGCAGTTTAAAACTGAAATTATTTTTAAAAATATAATAAAAAGTATTATAAAATAAATTGCAATAAAGTATAATAAAAGTATTATTTCTATTTCTTTAAAAAAAAAAGGCCCCGATCAATAATAGCAGTCCTAAATACATTAATATTTGAAATGCTTTCAAAATGATGAATCGCATCCAAAATTAAGGTTTGTAATAATGTACCGTGTGTACTCTGTATATGTATTAATACACACACACACATATATATATAAATATATGCATTTATACGTCAGTACAATTAAGACTTTCACAGTCGTCTAGATTTTAGGGATGTGGTTAAAGAAATAGTTCACCCAAAAATTTAAATTCTGTCATCGTTTACCTCATCCTTTTCCAATCCTTTATGACTTTTTTTTT
Organism: Puntigrus tetrazona; assembly: GCF_018831695.1. Taxonomy (NCBI): domain Eukaryota; kingdom Metazoa; phylum Chordata; class Actinopteri; order Cypriniformes; family Cyprinidae; genus Puntigrus; species Puntigrus tetrazona. The sequence goes on from NC_056718.1 coordinate 19,238,623, forward strand.
CTTCTGTGTAACATAAAATTATATTTGGGAAATTTGAGAAATGTTCCACAGGAGTTTTTTTTTGGAATGACCTGCGGTTGATATTTCATGCGGTACAGTATAGTAAGTGTACAGCAAATCACTTTGGATAATAAAGCATCTGCGGTATATACCGTCATGGACTGAGGTCAGCAAGTCTTGTGAAAGTACCAGTACTAAGCACAAACGTGGAGAAACAAAAGTATTACATAAAATTGAGACATCTTTCGGGCAGCTATGTGGGTCGGTTTGTGGCTAATACCACAGCCGAAACCTACAAACCTGCTAAGTATAGAGGAAAAGGAGATCAGAGATTTAGTGATTCAAATGTTATAAAAACATGACGTCAATTTGCCAGTACTTATAAGCGACTGAAACTGCCCTTGTCATGCTTACGACAGTTTGTTTGACAAGGGATGAGCTATATATAGAGGAAACAGCAAAAATTGTCTCGTTGTTGCATAAGCATGTTGAATATGCTGAATAATTACCAGGGAGTTTTCCACAAACAAATGGCACTTGTAGCACCTTCAGTCACATGACTCACTCCGTGCTCAGCGTGCTCTTTGTTGTGTATCGGCAAACAGGAAATTCCCCTTCATCACATGACATGGGTCTTTGGTTCTGTCCTGTGACCTTTTTACTGAAACTGTTTACATAAAATACAGGAATATGAGGGAAACATCTTCTTGTAATCATTAAGTAGATTGAATTACATTATCTCTGTTTGCTTATGATAGCCTGCACATAACAGTGACTAAGCCATTTATAGTTCATTTGTGGGCTATAGCCTATTGTTGCTGTGCGAACAAAAATATTCAAACATATTGTATAACATGCCCAAATGCTTTTATTACAGTGCAAGACAAACAGTATAGCCAAATATTTAAGAATAGGGTGATTTGAAACCTGTTGGTGTGGTGCAGAAATAATCATGCAGTATGATAAACAATTTAGTATGAGATATGATCATCTTTGTGCAAGAGACCCATCTTAAAATGTAAAAGTATTATTTGCAAAAAAATTTATTTTTTTATTCATTATAGCATTTTTAGATATCTATGTATTAATTTTTTTATTTTATTATTTATTCTTATTTTTTATTAATTTTTGTAAAAAAAAATTTTTGTAAAATTTTTATTTTATCAAACTCATCTTATTAACCACTGGTACCCACGAGACACTTTCATACATATAAATATATATATATATATATATATATATATATATATATATATAATATATGTCTCTCATGGGCTGATGGTTAACAAGATGAGTTTGATAAACTAGCTAGAATATTATTTATACATTTTGGTTTAGCGCTACTTTCATATGTTTGCCAATAAATGAAGGAAGAAATTAACCGATAATTTTGTCCAAATAAACTTGAATGCAATATAACCATTGGTCATGTTATCGTAACAAGTAAAAATGTCAAATAAATAAGCTTTTAATTAATTACACATACATATAAAGACAGCATTTTATGTGAGTGTGCAACACAAAACTGTCTTTAATAATTGCAGGGAAATTGCTGAGTGCATCTCAACACTGCTTTAGACAGAGCCGATCCATAAAAAAACACTACACTTTTAGAAAAAAAAAAAAACCTTTCACCGAACAGTTCCTAAAAGGACCTTTTTTTCCTTAGCATGAGTAACATTTTAATAACCTCCACTGTAAAGAATCTTTTGTGGAATAAAAATGTTCCGTGGACGGTCACCGATGCCAATAAAGAACCTTTATTTTGAAGAATGTATATAAATATCAAATCTATAAAAAGATACCATGAATGTGAATTTGTCTTTTAGATAACAACCAGGAAAAGCTGGCACAAGGCGTATTTGTTTTGCTGTTGTTCTTTGAGATTCTGACTCATCTGCCTCTACCTGCATTTCCAGAGTCCTATTACTCTCTGACTCATCATGATGTCAGACTGATGTCACACGCTGAACTCATCATCACATGAGCTCGTGCGAGTTAATATTCTACCAAACTGTGAAAAAAAAGGACACGGTCTGCTGTATTGTGCTCTGAAATGAGCCTTTTTACTGTGCTGAATTAAGAGTGTATGTAACCTTGATTCGGATATAAACAAACTATTATCGCAGGCATATTATCTGGCTTCAGTGCTGCGCTGCGTTGCTGGTTGCGGACATGCCCTGACCATGTTCTTCTCCCCCGCTCCGATTGGCTCACCTCAAGGGATTATCATTAACTATTAATCCTATGCTGCAATGATGCCTACTGTAGTCACACCACAGAGCGGTCAGATGATGTCATCTCACCTTAGCAAGCCGATTGGCCGCAGCCTCTCCTGCAGCTCTGTGCTCACCGTATCAATTTTATATCACTCAGAGCTAGATCCTTTACGGGCAGTCACGTGACTTCTTAAATATGACGTGGCTCTAAGTGCGGTGGTTTTTATAGGAGGCCTGTGTCGCTTCAATTCTCTGCTTGAAATAAAATACCAGAAATTAAGAGCATGTTACGTTCTACATGCCAGGAAGAAGCCGAACGTCCCGATTAAACCAGTTCTTAGAATTTACAGCAAACCGTGGAGAATGGGAAACTGAATGATGAAAATGAGGTCCGCCTTGAGGTACTGCCCGGATGCTCGGTGGATGTGGAATGAGAAAAATCTCAGAACAAGCAGCAATTTACTTTCACATCTGCAGGAAGCAGATACTACAAAAAGTGGCTGACGTTACCATACATAGAGGGTTTATTCTAAACGGAATCCAAAAACGAAGACAGGAAACGAGCGCCTCCGAAAAAAGAGGAAGCCCTCGCTAAATGCGTTTCATTACATGTGCTGGGTTCCGAGCGTGATTCAGTTTGGTTTCCTTATGAATTACGTAAGGCATTTATGCTTTGGTGGGGAATGACCTTTAGGTATTTGCTCCCACCCTACTTGTGCTGTTTGCACATAGGACCGAAATAACAAAACGCAGCGCAGAGGCCCGCTGGAGAGAGAAATGAGGTCACGGCCCGTGACGGGGTTGGGAATCCTGGCTTTTCCTACTTGGACTGTCTGCGACGAAAGTCCTTTGGGGCGGGAGTCCGTCACTATGGATGCAGCCGGTGTAAACATGTACACAGTGCCGGGGTGCGTGTGCCAGGCTGAGGGCAGTGTGAAGGTAGCAGCGAGTTAACTGGGACTTTATAAATAACTATGAGGCCTACAGCTGTCTATGTCACATATGTAAGAGGGAAGCTATATAAACTATTATTTAGAGAAAGCAGTGTCAACATTTATACTGAGCAAGTGATGCTATACACATTTGGGCCCCACTGCCACAGAGTCATTTAAGACAATGCGCCTTGTGATATTCCCATTAACAATTAATTTACAAAAATGTACTACTCTGTTCTATAAAACACCAGTCGAAGATGCTTGGGTACGTTCCGTGTTCAGCGACGAGGCTGACTGGAAATTTTTAATCTCAACCCACACAAAACTTTTACTAAATATAGTAATACAAACGAAAAAACCACATGTCGTCATACTTTTTGATATAGGCTATTATTGAGTCGTTTTGAGGTCTATGACGTAGAAGCACCGAAACCACCTGGAGCTACTTGTTTTGCTACAATATGCATATTTTACTCTGGACACCATGTGCTGAGCAGACATAAGATAAACATAAGATAAACCTAGCAAAACATCTTTAAATCGTATTTTTGTAAACAAACAATATGCTAATTATTAACTAATAATTTGTAAATATTGTAGCAAGGGCAAAATTGTGACACGGAAAAACACACGGCCATAATTATATTAGTACAAGACATTTCTACATCAGACATGCGACCCATTTTTCGGTTTTGTCAAATAGCATAAATGCTACTATCCTATTTTTGTGTGTAAATGTTAGTTTGGGAACGATGTTCGTATACCTCGCCACATTATAAACAAAATAAACGCAAAAAAAAAATCTGGAAAATTACTTTAAGGTTTTCGACGTGAATGTTTATATTTTTTGTATTATATTATTATGAGTGCGGTCGGTTGATGTATAAATCTAAAGGGCGGGGCCTCAGTTTCAGTAAAATATAATAACGCTGACAGAATTGTAAATTAAAAGAACAATTCTTAAAACATATGTTTTTGTAAATGTATCGATTGTGTTCCGAGTGTGCTATATGGCATACTAGATTAGATTTATAAAGTTAACGACATCTAGTGAGAAACCACCAGGCGTTTTCGATGACTAACGTTTGACTGGAATGCCGTGTGTCAGACCGAAAGTGCAAATCAAAATATCGATCCCGACCTTTTATTATTCCAGCAACATAAGTTTCGTTTCAAACGCGTGATGTTTTGGGAAGAGGGTGATTTGACCGCTCACCTCCAAGTCCTAGAAAACAAGAGGCAGTCTCGGGATTACTGTAGTCTCAACTTCCCGGAAGGATGACGTGTTCTCTCCCCTGGCGAGAATACTCGAGTTTTTGTCTTAAAGAAACAATGCGGAGTCTGTGCTTCTTATGAAACTGCTTTGTGCGCTGTTTAACCTGAGCCTGTGACACAAAGGACATATCACTCGGGGATGAAAAATAATAAGAAAACGCAATAAAGCAAAATTCAATTATTAAAATAATTTGGTCACATCCTATGCTCTTGGTTTTTCATAATGCGCACTTACAGTATGAAATATGCATACAGAAATGAAAACAAAACAAAACAAAAAAAAAGAAAATACGTCAGTCTTTTTGATCTTTTTTTATTTTACTTTTTATTATTATTTTTTTATTTTTTAGCGATTCATAAAATATTAGGCATACAGAGAGAATGATTAGGGCATATTTTACATACTTTTTATTTATAACGTTCATGCTGGGTGTGAAGATTTAAATAGTGGACGTGCAGTACAAACAGAAGTGAAAAAAAAGCTTATTTTTTTGTTAAAATTTAAATGAAGCCAAATTAAAGATATATGCAACATTTTATAATCATATATAAAATATTGGGCATTTGCTGTGATTTAATAATCATTCCTCTTTCTATACATCTCTAATAATTTTATAAATGAAGGCATACATACACACACACACACACACACACACACACACAGACTGAGCAAATTATCTTAAACTGATCAAAAATATGAAGAATACAGAAAAAGAAAGTTTGAGAGGGGATATTGTAAAAACAAAACCGAAAGACTTAATATGATGAAATATGGCTGTAAATCTTTCTTCACATCATAAAGAAACTGATTGGAAATGATTATTTACTACACTGAATATCGTAGGGACCTTTATCTCATCTGTCTTCTCGTTTCACTCAAACTTTTACATTTTTTGTTGATAGATAACAATCATCACATAACAGATGGAAAAGTGAAATCACTTCTTCTGAATCTTCGTGTGTATTAATAGCTAGCGGGTCAATATTGACATCATAACAGCTGTATCCATGCCCCAGACACAAAATGACCGCAGGCCTTGAAACACCTGTTTAACTTTATATGATGAAGCACACTGAACTCTATGACGTGACTCTGCCCTGCCAGATATGATAAAGAGACGATAAGATAGTGAATACTGCTATATTAAGCTGATCGTAAGGTTTCAGATTTAGTTTGTTCGAATGAGTCCGCACATGTCTGGAATACATTTTTAGCTTAAATATAAATAAAGTCCATATTATGTTTCATGAAAAATGTTAGTATAAATGTATCTTAATATTTGGTTCAGCCTGTAAAGCTTTACAGTATTTAATGAATTTATGGACACATTTGGCAACAAAAAAAAAAAAAAATCACAAGCATCATTTTAATTTGAACAGCGCCAGTTGTATTTGTGATTTTGGTAGTGGTAGTACTTAAATTAAAATATTGAAAAATATATTATATCTGTAATCTGTAGACCAAACACACACAAAAAAAATTAAGCTACACATGAAAATTTATGTGGGCCGCATAACATGCCAAGAAGTAATATACAAGGACTTTTCACAGAACTAACTTCCCTTTTCAAAATATTTTTTGTGACTTTTAACCAGCTGGCGTCAAGCTGATAGTAAACGTTTGAAGTCAGTTCCCAGCAGAATAAGCACAGGTGTACCGGAAATAAAATGACATACGTCTTGAACAATACATTTATTGTTTCAAATTAGTTTTTAACTGATTATCACTTATTAACAAACAGAAAGAAATGCTAGAAGCACCACACACTAGACCGAGGAGGAAAAAAATAAAGATGAATAATTAAACATAAATTATTAATTAATAAAAGCAATACGGAATATTGATTCAAAAACAGAATATTAACCATATAACTGTGAATCAAACAATTCACAAAGACTTGAAACCTACCGAACTGCTTTTCATAAAAAAAGCCTAGCTAAAAATATTTGTATTTTATATTTCTTGAGGGAAAAAAATTCCTACTCGGTTTAAAAGAAGTATCTGTATCTTCATTTATTGGCAGATCAAATAAGGAAAGAAAACAGCAACAAATTCACTTCAAAATATCTTTTTTAAATGTCTCTCTTTGAGTTTTAGGAAAAAGCGAATAAGAAAATCAAAGACCACATGAAATGTTATTTTTAAAAAAAAAAAAACTACCTGAATTTAATTCTCTTATATAAAAACTTTAATATTGCTATTTTCACAGTAACAGCAATCAATTCACTTTAAAAATAGTTCATATTCAAGTCTTTGCTATAAGTCAGATGGAACTTATTCATAACCCAGATTCATCAATTATTGATAAATGATTTTGAGAAATTCATTTTTAAGCCTGACAGCTATCATTTCTATTGGGAAAAATAAATATTGCGGTGTTTAGACTTTGTGTCGTGTTTACGCATGGCTGCTTAGTAACACTGTTTTGTGTACAAGCACAATTGTTTGTAATAAGGGAGTGTTTTAATGGTGATTGCACCAGGACTGACTGCTGAAAAGGGATCAGTGGAAATTTCTAGAACACAGAGGTATGAGTGTGTAATGACCCAACTAGAGCAAGAGAGCTGTGCTTCACATCCAGCAGAGGAATGCAGACGCTGCCCACTCCCTGAAATCACTCCAAAATCATTTCCACTCAACATCTATCCACCACAAAATAAAGCAAACACAGCCAAACTATCAGCTCTAACATCTGCTTCAACATTTTCCTTTATCTAATTATTTTGTAGATTTATATGAGTGATGATTTGTTGATCTTGTTAGGTGTGCGTGTTTGATATTAATGTTACAAATATAAATAAACGCTCCCGTTTCTTCTAAAACACCTCAACAATGGAAATTAAATGCAACATTAATAGAAACACGACTTTAAAAATAAAAACAGTCATATGCACTAGCTTAACTCCGATTCTGCCCAACAGACACTATATTAGGATATCAGAAAGGGTTCAAAATAGACTAGGGTGAATTATAATGTTTACTAGAAATACATTTACATACTTTTTTGAGCACATTGTAACATTTCAACTCACTAAAATTAAAAACACGTGCCCTGTAACAATCAAAGTGGTGGCAAAGTTAAGAAAATAAAAGCAACCAATTACTGGGACGAGTTAGACGGTGAAAACATTTTGGTGGATGTGGAAAACCAGATCACTCGTGGACTTTAAAAGACTAAACAGGCAAATCAAAAGACAGCAACACACTGACCTGGGGATCATCTCTCCATCTTCTCACAACTCTCCATTAACAGACAAAACATAAGTGTGTTTTAACAGAGTGAGAGTGATTTTCTGGTCTCCTCCCGACCAGCTAGCCAGTCAATCTCTCCTCTCCCGTGTCTTTTTTCACAACTATTCAGTGCATTACACTACTAGGGCATACCAGAGATCCCATGTCATTACACGGGTATGTCTTTATTCGCTCATTAGGTTAAACACGTCGGGCTGCGACTTCGATTCCTCCGCGGCGCTGGGAGGGCGGGGCCTCGGCTTGCCCGGTTATGGTGCGCGCGGAGGGTTGCCTGATTGCATCATCGCGAAGACGGCGTTCTTGATACTATAAATAGGGTGACGTCACTCGCCCCGCCCCCTCGTAGTAGTTCACGTCCTCCGGCCATAAAAAGGGGTGATGCAACGAGCCGGCGACAACTGTAACTTTACCAGCTGAGCGCGAGAACGCTCCAGTCGGAGGAGAGCATCCCAACACGCGCGTTTATTCAGTCAAAACAAGGTGAGCGGCAGCGTTGCTTCGCTTGTTATTTTTGGGGTTGTCGCAACTGTTCTGGAACGGGCTGGAAAACGTCTACGCTGTTTTCTAATGAATAAACTCAGCCAGCGACTGATTTCGATACAACTGTGTTTTTGGGTCAAGCGATTGCACTTGTTATAGATCATTTCGCGGTCAGAATGTAATCTGTTGCGCTGTTTATGTTTAGATTTTGTTGTATTCTATTGTTATCTTGTGGTCTAGCTCCTTTAGAATAGTTACAAAACGTGCGGAACTGGGCTGCGGTAACTTATGTTGAAATATTTGGATAACGGATTATTTTAAGTGGTTCTGTCGGCGAATCTTATCGTTATGGCCGACTGTAAAAAGATTATAGGCGACAGATTTGAGGGTAACCGGATTAGTTTATTAAACTGTTAAAAATTATTATGTATTAGGATTGTTATAAACGTATATTTAACAAATAATTCGAGTAGTTGAATATAATCGCATAACATTTATATAAAAGAACAAAGGTGCCCGATATATATTTTTTTAGACCTATAGGTTATGTGTATAAGTTATATAACAACTGTTGCCAGAACGTAAAAATACTCTAAAATAACATGTTGTGACAATATTAAAACATTATATGACAGCACGGTGTAACTGTCATTACGCTGTATTATTGTAATATACTTGTAATAACTTATTTCAGTTATTAAAATCAGAAAATGTAAAATCATTGTAAAAGTTAGGCATGTGGTACAACTGAAGGACAAATTACTTTAAATTTTAATCTTATGAAAAATTTACTTTATAGCAACTGTTTATGAATTAATAAAAAAATTAATTATATATATATATATATATATATATATATATATATATATATATATATATATATATATATATATATATATATATACACTGTATAACAGCACAAAACTTTTAATTAATACTATAATTTAATTTACCAAACAAAAAAAAATATTGGAAATACTCCTTACTCATTAATTCATAAAGTCATTTATTTAATGCAGTTCATATTCATACTTTTTCTGAAATACTCTTTTACATTTATTGTTAAATTACACTTTATTTTATTATTATTTTACATTTATTGTTAAATTTTCTCTTTATTACATTACTAACATTCAGCAGAGAAGGTGGTATAAGTTTGTAACTGACTACCGAAAGTTTACTGTGACCCAGTTTCCATATTAAGAGCGTGATTTAAATCTTGCTTCAAATGTTTTAGATTTCGGAATGATGCTTCAGCATCCTGGTCTGGGTCCGTCGGAGATCAGCGCCTCTGCTTTGGTACCCTGCCTCTCCCCGCCCGGCTCACTCACGCTGGACGACTTCACCAACTTCACTCCATTAGTGAAAGAGGAGCTGCGCTACGCCATCCAGAACAAGCGCCTGTCCAACGGCATGAGCACCCTGACCACCGACCGAGCGTGTACAGAACGCCCCACTGAACTACCTGTGATGAAGCGTGAGGTGAGAACCACTCGTTTACAGTTAGAACGCTGAATCAAATGTGATTTCTTGTATTTCACATTAGTTATATTGAGTAACCCGCATGCAGAAAAAGCCGTGCTTGTGCAATTCACTTGTTCATCCACTTGTGGACCCAATTTAGAATCATTAGGCGGTTTCGGCTTTCATGAAATCGATATTTAGTGCGCAATGTAGGTATATCTGAACATGTGTCATAAATTTTGCCATTGCAGGTCGCTCCAGAGGAGAGTGAAAGGAGAAAAAGACGGAGGGAGAGAAACAAAATTGCAGCAGCAAAATGCAGAAACAAGAAAAAAGAGAAAACCGACAATTTACAAAAGGTGATTGTATTTATTATTTATTTATTAAGTTTAATTTAAAATATTAATATATATATTATATATTTTATTTGATTATTTAGAATATATAAAATGCACCAAATATACACCGATATATAATAATAGATTTTGTATTTCAGTAATTTATTCCTGTAAACTCATGAATGGCTTTCCTTTTTAACTCAGGAGTCAGAGAAGTTGGAGTCCATCAATGCCGAGTTGAAAGCCCAGATTGAGGAGCTGAAGAACCAAAAGCAGCAGTTAGTTTACATGCTCAACCTGCACAGGCCCACCTGTATCGTCCGAGCTCAGAACGGCCAGACCCCCGAAGACGAGAGAAAGCTCTTCATCCAGCAAATCAAAGAGACCACCCTCCAGGGTCTGAATCTTACCGCAAGTGGACCAATGCACACCTCAATCCCAACTAGCTGTGGGCACCTCTAAATCACAAACTGTACAGACAAGAAGCTAATGGTTCGGCAACCTCGCCAAGGAAACGCTGGAAGGTTCACCCCACATTATAAAGGACTAAACACGGGTGCCTGCCATGCTGCCAGTCAAGGTCGGTCTGATGTACACTGAAAGAGACTGTTAAAGCACTAAAGTGTTGAAGGATGCCTGATGCGTTTTTCATTTAAATGTGTTCGTAATTGTATGTTTAACATAATATGCTTTTTGTATGCACCAAAGCCTGATGTCGTGTTGATGCTAGAACGACATGATTTAATTTATTTATCAGCTTGTTGGTTAAATGAAACCCTGGCGGTGTGTTTGACAGCAAGTACTATTCTAGCGAGCGGAAACAAATGTAGTCGTTTGCGCGTATCTTTTTCACTCACTAGCGAGACATACAGGGTGATGAAATTGTTTAGTTACGTATTTATCTCTGGCCTCTGCCTTGTTAAGCGTCCACATAATATGCCACATGAAGTATTTCAAGCTGCTACTAATCTCTCAGGACCTGGTCTATATATATTGCAGGAAACTCACGTTAAATAAACAGATAAAATAACAGGGAAGTCGACACGGAGCGGACTTTGAGATGACGAGGTGTCTCGCACGCTACTTACAAGGAAGTTTCCACTCTTCTTCACCGAAAGCCTGTTTGCTATCACCTCAACCGTATGACTATGTTGTTGTTACAATGCTGTGAGCAGGAAGGTCGGCGTTTGCCAGCCTACTGTATAAAAGGAGAAAAAAAAAGTGTTTTTGTGCTATTAGCAAGGACATGCTTATTTTTTGACGTCGCGTTTTTCATATACTGTAGTTGTGTGTTGTTATTGTCTAGATACACAAACCTCTGCACTCCCAGTTAACCAGAAATGTTCTCAGAACTTTGGCTAATGTCCTGTAATGTTAACAGAATGGAACTTTGTGATGTTAGCACCATCTTGTCACACCTTTTTTTTTGAAATGTTACTGCTTACTATTTGTTTCGCGGCATTCAGAGAGCATTCAAACGTAGTGTTCCAGTAATGTTTTCAAATGGTTTCAGCATGATTTGCCTTAAAGTTTTCTCCAGCGTTTTGCATATTTGCTTTTCTTTCATTCACAAACAACATGGAGGATTTTAGCCGTATGTTCTTAGAATGTATTTTTGTTGGCTGGGCTCGTCCTAAAGGGAAAAAAAAAACTTGAAGTAAAGCTCTTATTAATCGTCTGTGTTCTTAGATCACATGTCAAGTAGTTAGTGTCACACCGTGTTGTTAGTGAAGAAACACATACCACGAGACATCTGATCAGCCCTGTGACTGCATTTCTTAATATTACAGAAAAGGTGTACTGAAGTATAAAAATCGCTCATTACTGCTAAACCGAGGAAAACCCCTGATCTTTTAACAAACTTCTCCCTTATGCTTTGGAGCATAGTTTAAATATAAGTACTGAAAGGTTAACTGGCGCAGGCGTCCGGTAGCTTTTTTCCTTTTTTTTTTTTTTGTATTTGTTCAAACAGGCATGCCACAAAATGTGGCACTACTGACATTAAATGTGTAATGAAAACAAAGCTGTGCTTTCTGTTCGTGGTTAAACCAGAATTCATCACGTCATTGGTGTCCAAAGTGATCAGGTGCAATTGCTACCAAAATTCATCGATGGAGAAGATGATGGCCTGTGACATATATGTGGCTCGATTTTGACTGTTGTTTGTTTTTGATACTTTATTAATAAAAAGCTATACCACTCGCAACCGAGTCATTCTGTGCTTAGTCGGATGTGAATAAATACAACCGAACCAAGCTGATTTCCTGAGATGAGGCAATACCAAAGCATTATTACTTTTTAATGTGTACCCGTGCTCAAAAAACAGAAATGTGCGGTAGGGCAAGTCTGCACATGTATAACCTGAGAGACGTGCTGATTGTAACCCTGAGGTTGATCGAGTTCATCCTGCCAGATTGCAATGATTCAGCATTTTCTGCTGACTTCAAAGATTATTTTAAAGGTGGGTGGATTTCGTACAAGGGAGACGTGTATTTTTATTATGTTTTGGAACTGATTAAAGGTAATTGCATCAGAAGATAATAATCTTAAAAGCCTCACAAAATTCCTCGGAAAGAACAAAGCTGCTAAAGAACTCTTAGCAGTGGTGATACCTGAGCTTGGGTAACATCCTTTTTAAATGAAATAGGAAATATTTAGAATTCTCAATAATTGCAACCAAACGCATTTGTTTGCTTTTAAAAACTATTTCATAGTTGAAACATTTAAAGCTATAAGTAAGGTTGCAAAGGAACTAAAAGTACCATTTTCGAGAAGGAATAATTTAACATGACACTGCTTATTGTTTCGCAACTTTTTTTTAATTAAGTTTAGAATTTCTATCAAATGCCATTTTGAAAGATATTATTTGTTCTTTATTGTGACCTTTTAAATACTATTTTTGTGTACTTTAATATTGCCATGCAAATGGCCTTTATGGAACTATACTGACTAAATAAATTCACAAACACTTGTTTCCAAGGTTGAAACTCTACGCTAGAGTCAGAGGTGCATTAAATCTTAAATCTTATAGGCATAGTCCATCTTTTTAATAATCTTTTTACTTAATAAAAAGTATAATATTTAATCGCTTTGTACTATAATAACAGTTCATTTTATTTGCTATATTCCCTAGTATAGTTTGAACTTGAATAATATTCTTCGCACCCATCCCTTGAAGAAAAAAAAAGATATTTATGAGGCAATCAAGTGAGAGTTGCTGCTCGTTGCTTCAATGCTGTTGATGCAGACTGATGTCAGGCATGTGATAATAAACTCTCAGAAATGACTCTCGGATGACTTCCATCTCTTTTCTGAAAACATATAGAGCCCATAAACATGTAACACTGTATTGTCATCAGCGGGAACTAAGCACTCTTTGCTCACATTTGTTTCCCAATCCGTGCAATGAATCACTATTTCTAATCAAAACTATTCAA